>NC_041061.1:14164388-14464388 GCF_900634775.1 Gouania willdenowi | reverse complement strand
ATAGGTAGATATGGTCTGAAAATTGTATTTTGATACAATTCACTTCAGAACAAATTGATGCTCTGAGTGGTGTCTGTCCTTCAACTCTCACTTAGTTTGAAAGGTATTTATAAAGAAATTGAGATTTCCAGTGAGAGGAAACTGGCTCTTGTCCCAAAGAAAATGGGAGGTTTGAGTGTTTGAGTGGTTCAGGCACACTTACTTTGTTGGAAAATGAGAAGCTAGCAGACAGACTGCTCATCTCGCTGTTGGCATAAGCGCGAGAAGAGGAGTGAAAGGTTGAAATTATGCGCCCAGAAAGAATTAGGCTGGGGTGAACAAAAAGTGCAATGCAATAATTAAACGGCACAATAAAAATGATTAGAACTGCTTTTGACATTCTCAGTGCGAATAACTTGCGTTTAATTGCAATCACAAATTTTAAATGCCAGTTTTATGTTCCATGGATATAAGCTGTTTAAAGTTCAATAGCTATACTCTTTAAATCTCTTTTCAATTTCTGCTCGGAGGCTGGAGGAAGGATTGGACACAAAAGTGGACTAAATTATTTTGTGATAATGGAAAAATTGGAATCCAAAAAAAAGTGGAGAAGAGGTTCAGAGAAGCACCAAGTCTTTTACCATTAAGAGATGGACAGGGTGGTTCACTAGTCTGTGGCTGAGCTTAAGGCTAGTTAGCTATTCAGCCACAGCATCTGTTGCAGGCTAATGGATGTTATAACCTCATAAACGTCACGAAATTAGACATTATCCCTTAATTAAAAGAACAGAGATACATTACAATGATTAGAGTGGTACTCCAGAGAACCTGCCACACAAAGCAATAATGTTTCTAGAAGACACATGGCTCCTAAGCAAGGTGTTGGCTCAAAAAGTGGGTGGGCCTTGCCTTTGATGAGCCCATCTTTGTTATTAGTTACAAACTCTTGAGAATTCGAGGCTCCTGAGCTTGCATCATATGCATAAACTTCATCTGAGTGGTCTTGGTGTCTACCCTTTGCATTCAGAGCTGCAAGAACGTCTTTTTGTTGTTGCATTGTGGCAGCTCTTAATGCCTGGTGTAGTCTTTATAGTGATGATGTGCATAGCATTAGCTCTGCAGAAACAGCTGTGCTATAAACCAGACCTAAAACTTGATGCTTATGTTCTGCAGCACCTGGTCCATCACCGCTCAATATAAACAAACAGCACAAGCATCCAGCCTTCTGTTAACCAGTGTTAATGTTGACAGCACATTTTGATTTAGTTGCAACTTAGTTTTAGTCAAAATGTAGTTATAAGGTCTATTTCAGTTATGTAGTGCAATCTTTTCGCGACAGCTATGCATGTTTTATTATTGCAATTAAATAAATACATTTATTCCTATGGAAGGGTGAAAAAAAACTAAAATTAAAGAGAGATTATAAAAAGAGAGGGCAGTGTTACACCTTAGAAAGGGGGAAGGGAACATGGAAGAGGGAGTCAGGGTAGAACATGGAAGAGTCAACTATTTTAGGAGTGCAGTGTGATGCTGCAGTTGTGCGTATTGTGTTGTGGGGTGTAATCACTTAAGTCATTCTGGTTGACGAGAATATTTTTGTCGACTAAATTTGTTACAGATGCAGTCGACTAATATATAAAGCAGTACAGAGTTTATGCATTTCATAAAGATTCAGTGACCAGCCTGAGACGGTCGGTTTTGATGTGATCGAGGCGTACGACCACATGAAACGTGTTACGTCCACAAACACAATCTGTTTACTTCCTAATGGACCAGTTAGTTGCTTGTCCCGCCTTCTACTCAACAAAAGTAGTTTTGATTGGATTTCGTTCCATGTCAACATTATAATTTAGTTTTTATTAGTTAACAAATATATACATGCTTTGATGCAGTTTTGAACTAGTCATAGTCTTATTGTCACTTTGAAAAAATGTAGTTGATGAAACTATGTGCAGTATTTAATAAACAATGGAATCATTCATGGGATACCAAAAGGTTTAACAGTGTCTAATCGTATACATATAGTGCTTATTTAAACCCTTTGATTATGTTTTTCATTTCCCTTTCATTTAACCCTATTCTATTTTGTGTCTATTTCATCGGCTTTTCCATCATTTCTGGCTATTAAACTTCCCCAAACTCATGCCAAACATGCTTGATAGGGCCAATTCAGTTAACTATTAGTATTTCTCTTCTATTCTTATGGTTCAAATGTACAGAACGAAACATCGCGCTGAAATCACGCAAGATTGTGTAGAAGATTTGGGCATCTGTCCATTTGCTACACCTACTGGATAGCTACCCTTCGTACGGACAAAACTGTTTGGACTGTGTGGGAATGCGTGATATTGTACCAAAACATGTAGGTGAGGGTTGTTATTTAGCTCATTGCAATTCAGGAGGTAATGTTCCGTTAGATAGCGAGATTACGTTGTGAGATTTCACAATTCCATCTTTTTACGATGAATTCAACCACCCATTTAAAAGAAATACACAGCGTCCCAAAACATGCATGTTGGGGTATGTTGGCGTCAGATTGCCATTTCTGTTTCAGGAAGGGAATTCTGTGAATTTCATTGGAGGCCCTACTTAATGAAAATGTCTAAGTGCACAGTTAGAACACGTTGTTTGTTGTACAGGTGTGTTGTAACCTCCTTGTGACACTTCGGTGTCACGTTTTTGAAAAAAGGTCCTAACTGTGCTGTATACAGCTATTATTCTATAGTTTTATGAACAAATGCATTGCATCACTAGTTATGTATTTTGCAAAATTCTTAATGTATCATTGAGTACATGTGGTTGAACCTGTTCCATGCCAACATTCACAAGGCATGTTGCTGATATTGCACAAGCAATGCAAGAGCAATCTCAATGCCACTCTTGGCTCTGCAAGGATCCATGTGAAAAGTAATTGTGCATTTCTCATTTAAGTAGGAGGCAGTCCGTCTTCTCTATGATCTATTTTCTATCGAGACAGACACGATAATATAACACCGAGCACGGCTTGATAAAGAGTCGATTTTTGCTCAAAGCTCTTTCCTCTGAATGAAAATGAATGAAGGCGTGTTGCGGAGGTAATGTATCAACATAAAATATTGAAATAGCGAAACCAAGGGCAAACTGCATGTAATTGAAACTCTGTGTTGAGAAAAAAAGAAGCAACAATGTCCTCACATTTGAGATCTGGCAGAAGGGCTTTCAGAAGGCGTTTGTTTCAGGTTTCGCTGCTTCTCCAGTTAATTGCTTTTTTAGACATTTGAATCATAAGCATTTCATTTCTCTTGCCATTTTATTTCCAAGCTTTATTTTTGGACATTAAAAAGCACCTTCCAAACCATTTTGTGGCTTTCAAGATGATTGATTGATCTCATCCATTTAACCTTGATAAGGGACAAAATGGGGAAACAAATTGCAGCATCGACACTGCTGATAGCATGTCATTTTCTCAGGTCGCACTTAGGTGAGTCAGAGGTGACCGTAACGAGGCAGGTAGGCTTCATTGTCTATTTTCTCTTTTTTTTTTTTGTTGAAAAATTTGCTTTCTATTTTGGCCTCTAATGATTCCACTTGCACCAAAGCAAGCTGTGAAAATGTATTTTCTCAGATTCCGACTGGGCAATGTCGCTTTCATCAACCTTAACCAAAAATGGTGACCTTGTTATAGGGCTGCTCAGTTATAGAAAAAATAATAATCACTATTATTTTTGTCATAATTGAAATCATGATTATTCAAACGATTATTTATCAACCAGAGCTTGCATGCGCGTCCATTAAACAGCTCAAAGTTAGTATTGATAATCGTTAATGATAATAATGATAATATCATGTGTGCCAAGCTTTATTCTTTGGAGGTATCCGAAATTGTGGAAGTTTGTTTTACCAAGCAAATAAAATCGTAATGACATTTCAATTGATTGCACAGCCTTACCTTGTTAGGCTTCCTTATTGATGACAATATTGCGATTAATATTTTGTCCGTGGGCGTCTGAGTTTTTTTTCTGTCAGTATACCCCAAGATTTGTTGATTTTTCTTTTTTTTTAAATGGTAAAATGATCCTGAAGAGAACTGACAGGTAGAGGGAAATTATGATATGAAACGCATTTTAATAATTGTTAACTCCGTATGTGTAAGCATAGAACTGGAACGTGATTTGGTGGCAAGTCGCAATGCGAAAAAGGATTGCAAACTTCTTTGGCTGTACGTGTTTATTGTCGATGAACAAAAATGTGTGGACATTACCAAAAGCTTAGATATTTGTAGGCAGTACTCACAGGGAATTAACAGCATTACGTTAAGTCATTTAGGATTTAACACACTTACAGTATTTAAAGTCAGAGTTACAGACATTGTGCAGGGCAAGATTCAAACCAGGTTCCTCATGATGATTGCTCAAAGGATGGTAGAAGCAGGCTCTGACCTAAAAGTATAATTCTAAGAAAGAAAAAGATTCTAGCAACATTTTAAGCTATACATTGTGGCTGGGGCTTCAGGATTCAATCTTTAACAGCAGTTTTCCTCAAAGTTAATTTAATTTAATTTAATTAACCACTTACAATTGACCCCAACCCTGATGTGTATTGACGAGATGTATGTCTTGCCTTTTTTAAGGTATCACCTCAAACAAAAAAGAGCAGCACGAGACGTCCTCTCACTCCTTGGAACTTTTTACTCCTTGCTGTCATTTGGTCACGCACACCTCCGTTTGTTCTTGTTCCGTGTTTCTCCGATGGCTGCTTTGTCCTTTTTCAGCTTGG
Source organism: Gouania willdenowi (assembly GCF_900634775.1). Lineage (NCBI taxonomy): Eukaryota > Metazoa > Chordata > Actinopteri > Blenniiformes > Gobiesocidae > Gouania > Gouania willdenowi. The sequence goes on along the minus strand of NC_041061.1, from coordinate 14,459,654 downwards.
TGAAGAGCACCATGGGCTGGTCACCCTCTCCAGAGTCCCTACATCTGGCAGCACCATTAATCTTCCGTGGCAGCTGTGCCCCCTGTACCTGTCTCTCTTTGTGTAAGGGAGATGGAAAGTCATTTTTAGTCATTATCTTCCCCCTGGCATATGCTCATTTCACTTATCACACTTAACCTGCACTTTGACGCCACAACTAAACTACACTCCTATTCACTCGTACAGTAGCTGACCAGCAAACACTTCACAGCATAAAAGAACCATTGTTTTTGTTGAGGTGACTGTTCATTTACCCTCCTCAACTATGGAAAGGTATTATTTTCCTGCCAAAGTAGGTGACATTTTTGCTGAGCGATGAAACAAAACAGATCCATCCACCTCTGAAGCGTATTATGGCGCTGAACCAAGTCCTAGATCAGACATGGACAGCAGGCGGTCCACAATCCCATTTCGTCAGGCCTCCAAAGTAAACTAAAAAAAATAAAAAATAATAATAATGCATTGGATTTTATATAGCACTTTATCATAGACACTCAAAGCACTTTACAGATTTAAGGCATTATTCTGTCACTCTCCACGCTCAGTGGTGGTAAGAAACTATTGTAGCCACAACTGCCCTGGGGCAGACTGACAGAAGCGAGGCTGCCGTAGTGCGTCATCGGCCCCTCCGACCACCGCTCACTCACACACTACATTCATACAAGGCAATGTGGGTGAAGTGCCTTGCCCAATGACACAATGACAGATACCATTGGAGCATCTGTCTCCCACTGTGGCACCTGGAATTCTCAGTGGTCTCCCATCAAACTACTAACCAGGCCCAGACCTGCTTAGCTTCCGAGATCTAACGAGATCGGCCAATGACAGGCTGGTATGGCCAAAATGACTCTTAAAACACAAAAAACCGACAATAAAAATACACAAAACTACAACAAAAATGTTATGACAACAAATGTGCACTAAAATACTCGCAAAACACATCTGACAAAATCAAAGACACACAAAATGACACAAAAAAGAAAAATACACAAAGCAAATAAACTTGCAAAATGACTCCAAAAACACACGCAAAACAACAACAATACACAACATGATTCCAAAAACACAACAAAAGCGCACTAAATAAGAAAAATGAGCAAAACAATAAAATATAGACTATGGGACTCCAAAATAAGCAAAACAACAAAAATACACAAAATGACAAACACAAAAAACAATGTAAAAAGTAAACAAAAATGACAGAAAAATATACAAAGCAAAAAAAAAAACTATGCAAAATGACTGCAGAAATACACAAAACGACATAAGAAGTAAACAAAATGACAGAAAAATATACAAAAACACAACGACAGAAAAAGAACGATGCAAAATGACGCCAAAAACACACAAGACAACAAAAAATAACATAAATGTTCAAAACAACAGTAATATGCAAAATGACTCCAAAAACACACAAACTGCAACAAAAATGCACTTAATGAGAAAAATAGGCAATACAACAAAATATGGACAAAATGACTCCAAAAACACACGCAAAACAACAACAATACACAACAAAAGGACACTAAATAAGAAAAATGAGCAAAACAACAAAATATAGACTATGGGACTCCAAAATAAGCAAAACAACAAAAATACACAAAATGACAAACACAAAAAACAATGTAAAAAGTAAACAAAAATGACAGAAAAATATACAAAGCAAAAAAAAAAAACAATGCAAAATGACTGCAGAAATACACAAAACGACATAAGAAGTAAACAAAATGACAGAAAAATATACAAAAACACAACGACAGAAAAAGAACGATGCAAAATGACTCCAAAAACACACAAACTGCAACAAAAACGCACTTAATGAGAAAAATAGGCAATACAACAAAATATGGACAAAGGGACTCCAAAATACACAAAATGAATGAAACATATACAAAGCAGAAAGACAAGCAAAATGACTCCAAAAATACACAACATAATATACATTTTCAAAACAACAACAGGAATATACAAAATGAGTGAGAGAGAGGGACGTGTACTCGGTCCTCAGGGGGGCAGCAGTTGGTTAGAGATTCCAAAGCAGTGGACTACTGGTTCAGAGTATAAAGACTAAGAGGTGGCACGCAGCATTCTGTGCAGTTTTAAGTTTAACAGCATAATGCTGAGAGGGGCTAAACAAGTTACAAAAAAAAATCCTCAAGTAGCCATTTTCTCCAACTGCCCCTTTTGATGTGCTCTCATTTGTGAGAGGGCAGTCTGTGTGCGTTAACCACTCATTAACTGCTGACACGAAGGACTGAGAAATGGTGTTTGCAAAAGTTTATCAAAGACTGGCTTTAGGTTGGAGAATGATTAAAACTGGAATAAATGATGCCAGAATTATGTTAGCTCATGTTGGCAGCTCACCCTGAGTCTACTTCAGAGCAGAATCGGCTTCTTCTGCGAGAGCGCCGCTGCAGACTCAGGTCTTTAACATCTTCGTCCAAAGGCCGGCTCCACTGTGTTGCCAATCAGATGTGATATCCTTCCCCATGAATTCACCAAAACTGATCAGCACGTGTTCTCGAAATGTTTTTTTTTTTTTTTCTCAAAATGGCGATGTATGATATAAATCTTGATCTTTTTTATTCAAATAAAGTCTGACCAAAAAGACAATTCTGCGTTAAATTTTCTGATGCATAATGCCACACAGGCAGGTATCACAAAAAATGGGTAACTGGCATCCCAAAAGTAAATGCACAAAATGACAGTAGAAATACACAAATTAACAGAGAAATACACAGAACAACAACACAAATACTTAATAGGACAACAAAATACATAAAAGGAGAAAAAAAATGCACAACAGGACAACAAAAATACATAAAAGAACAACAAAAATGCACAAAGAAAAACTTACAAATGGAGAAATACGCAAAAGAACAACAAAAATACACAAAAGGACACAAAAAGAGAAAAAAAAATGCACAATAGGACAACAGAAGCACAACAAAAGACACAAATGGAGAAAAAAATACACAATGGAACAACAAATATTCAAGAACAACATGCATACCAAAAAATACACAAAATTACTCAGAAAGACATCCAAAATTTACTGGAAAAATACACAAACGAACAAAACAAATTCATAGGACAACAAAATACAGAAAATCAGTAAAAAAAAAAAAAAATAAAAAAAAAATACACAATGTGACTGGGACTTTATTCACAAAAAGCTACACAACATGTGCCACTTTAGTCTTTTTCTTCTCTAAGGGACAGCAGAGTTCTTTAATGTGTTGTTTAGATGAAGGTCTGAGTTAGGACACACTCTGTGATCATCTAACTGAGCTTTTCATGCTCTCCTGAGAAGTAGAGAAAAGTATTTTATCACAAAATAGGCCATATTGTATATTGTCATTTTCTATATCGCCAAAATAGACAACTCAATAAATCTTGAATCTCAATATATATATATCGCCCAGCCCTAGATCTGGTGGCCTGTGCTGAGGGTAAACTGTGATCTGCTCTTCTCCCACACATTCTATTGCACACATTTAGCATTTACACTTATTTTGGATATACATGTGGATGCCTCAGGAGTTCATAACATTGGCCGATTCTGTAGCAAAGTCCAGAGGGATCAGCTGTAATCAATGTGCAATGTTAAGATGGCAGCCCACCTTCTGGCTCCATGCTCGCAGTTGAGCTCGCGTAGTCGGCAGCTAATTATACCGGCAAAAAGAAAGGTTCCTGTGCCTACCTCTGGCAGGCTCAAAGGTTATTGACATGGCCACAACAGCAATATCTACTAATGTCAATCCAATCTTACTGTCAGTAAGTGTCTTGGATTAATGTAGCTGAGCTGTAAATGCTTTCCTGTCAGGCCCACTGCAAAGCTGTAGTATCAAGGGAAAAGTCAACTGGGATCTGGGAATTATTCACAGGTGTTTATTTGCGCTTTGGAGGAATTTAGAAAGGACTTAGGGCATATTCTTGTGCTTGCCTTACAGGTGGCTTTTTGGAGATTCAACTCCCTCACATCTATGTGGTCCACTTTTTTGAAATACTGATGCTATTACTGACCAGAATGCTATGTTTGGAAGATGGCTAACAGTCTCAAAACAACCGTGAAATAGATTTACGGCCGTGTCTTATTCTACTGAGACAGTAGACAACAGCACTTTAATATTTTCAGGCAAAAACAGCAGTAGATCATAGTGGAACATTTATTTAAACTCCTACAAAGTTTTTCCTGGGGGGGGCTTCACGAGAAAACTTTTTCAAGCATTTCTAAAAAAAAAAAAAAAATCTTTTCTGATCAAACAATTTTAGCCACGTGGTAAAGATCTTTTTGCCCTGTGGTCAAAACAAACCTCCTGCAAAGGATTTAAGAATCATACCCAGTCCATGGATGCCAGTATGTTGATAGAAGTATATTGCCATCCCTGTTGTCTCGTAGTCCTGCCATAGATTACTATGTGTGATAAGCGTTTACAAAACACGGAGCCACCTGATAACCAAAGCTCTGGTAACCATAGCAACCAGGTCATAGAGTTCAGCCCAGGGACCCATGGGAAGCCCAGTCTGGAGCTTACGGAGCCGTCCTGTCCTGTCAGCTGATACTACTTGATAGCATAGAATGATAAAAAAAACAAGATGGTGCTGTCTCCATTCACTCATTTCCCAAGCTGTCCAGCGAGCGTGCAATCTGATCATGTTGTCCGACCAGTTAGATACTGATGGTCTCCTTACACGAGTCACTGCACACTGTTATCAGATAGCAGCTTACAGTCTGGAAAGATGCATTTTTCTATCATGTTTGTCACTGCCTCTAGATATTAACAATTCAAATGATTAGTAACACCTGTCTTTAAAAGTGATGTATGGAACTGTGTCAAAAAATGGGCACTCCAAAAATAACATCAAAATGAGAATCAAAATCAGGGCTAACAATATATATTGTTATGCTGCGTTCACACCAAATGCGTCAAGAAAAGTTTGCGCGGCACAAAGTCAATGGGATAGACGCTGGTAAGAGGCAAACTCTTCTCCTGTTTGGCGGCACGATTTGTCATTCGCTTGAATTATTGATTATTGAACTCCAGCAAATGTTTTGAGTGACGCGCAAAAGCCAAACAGAGTCCTTGTTGACAATGACGTCAAGCCATCAACACGGACACCGGTCATTTCACCCATTTCAGCATGAAGGAGCGTGACCACCCGGAGCTCAACGACACGGCCAGTTTTTTTCACTGGGACCGGACCATCAATGATTTGGTGCAGTTCTTAAAGAAAAGTGAAACTCACCAAGTTGGATGTGTCGCTGGTTAACCTGGTGAATCCAGGAGCGCCAGCATCCAGCGTTTTGACGGCTCTTCAGCTTCCACAGAAGGTAAAGAGCATCGATTTGACTGGGATCCTCCATAGTTGATGGTGAAAAAAAATGGAGTCTGGTTGGCACCTTTTTCGATCCTGTGGAAGCTTTCGCGCGGGTGTGAACGCAGCATTAGAATAGAGTGAAGTTACTCTGGTGTTCAAACCTGAGAAACATTCATTGAGACAGTGTCAGAGGTTATGCTTTGCTGAATCAATCAATTGTTTATTAACAGGTTTTAAATGAAATGAAATGAATCAACAAGAATATCAAGTCAATAAGAAAACCGGCACTCATCGAATACACAAATTACGTACAAGAATATTGATTGATTTTATCATTAAGGAGTTTAATGTGTCTGCTTATTTGATTTATTTGGTATATGTACAGTATATGATTAATGTGTCATTCATTTAATATTTCTAAAAGAAGGCAGACTTTTTATTTTGTCTTTTAGTGATAATATGACTGTCCCAGTTGTTATATCTGATAGTCTCGTCACTTACGTACAGCTTGTGTTGTTGTTTGATTCAGATTTAGTTCAAATCAGATGTTTTAAACTCTTTGTTCTTGCTCCTGAAAGTAGGCCTCGAGAAAAAGTTGACCTGAGAATTTATTTTAGTATAAGGATTATTTTAAGGACATACAGTATATTTATAGTATGTCCAAAAAGAAACCATGAATAAAAATTCACATTATCAATATGTATGGACTGCTATCAAACATACTGTATCCAGCCAGCTTCAGTGCATACACCAGCAATATGGTGGTTTTAAAAAGGGGATTGTTGATTGGACCGTGTGCGAGTGAGCAATGCCGACAGAGGGATTCTGACTCTGAAGATCAGCCTTGTGCTTTCCTATTCCCTGTGATGATGTTCACACGTCCACTTGATAAACAGAGGCGTCAAAACTCATAATCCCTATCAATCCCCTTTTTCCTCAAGGTTCCCATTATAATCATACCCCTGAATCAGATCACAGCCCAGCCCAACTTGTTTCCCCCCCTTATAGTCAATAAATCAGACATGTCATCAAAGCAGCTGGTGAGCAAAGGAAGGAGGCGAAAAAAAATAAAACGGCACAACACAACCTGTCCCACAAACCCCCTCAGCTAGAACTCAGGGCCAGAACCATGAAGTGAGACACAGCTGAGGGGGTTTAGTCCTCCACACCACAAAGTCTCACCAATGTGGCCTGAAACACTCGCAGGCCAGAGGTGACAAGTAACTGAGTACAAATACTTTGTAACTGTACTTTGTTACATGTGACTTGAGTATTTTTTTTTTCCGACTTTTTACTTAATCGTAATTAAAATTGTAATCGCGTAATTGAAAAGTAATTACAATTTTGGCATAATTATAATGTAATTTTAAAAATCTGTCGTAATCATAATTAAATTGTAATTGTGTTTAGATATTTGTTTTTGTAATTGTAATTGCCATAAGAATTCTATAAAAATTGTCAATTATAATTTAGGGCAAAACTGGGGAACCATGTTACAGTTCCATGTACAATTCTACACATATGTAGTTAATTATTAAAATGTATCATATCAAGATTTCTCACATTTTACCTTTAAAAAAAAAAAAAAAGATTTAGTTTTTAGTGTATTTTACAGCTGATTTAGGACCTGTTATAAGAGATGCTAACAGAAAGCTAACACAAGAGGAAGGTTAACTTTTATTAGGTGATTTATTTCACACACAGTAATTGTGATTAATTGTAATTGAACTTTAGTAATTGAGCATGTAATTGTAGTTGACTTTGAGGATAAAAAAATATTGTAATTTAATTTTAATTGGAAAAAATGCAGGTCACTGTAATTGTAATTGAACATGGGTAATTGAAAAAAATAATTGTAACTGAAAAATATAATTGACCCCAAACCTGCTTTCTACTCCTTACATTTAAAAAAATGAGTTTGTTACTTTTGAGACCTTTGAAGATGACGCCACGACGTAAAAAGACACAAAATCTTGGTAGTTCTTTGGTTACGGTTTGGTACTTTTAAGTACATTTAGTAGCATGTACATTTTTACTTTTACTCAAGTAAGGGAGCAACTTCAATACTTTTACTTTTACCAAAGTCATTTTTTATTCAAGTATCTATACTTTTACTTGAGTACTGAAGACCAGTATTTTGCCACCTTTGGTATTTTACTTGAGTATTATTTTTGGCAACTTTTTACTTTTACTTCTTACTTTATTAAACAAATATCTGTACTTTCTGTTCCTTACATTTTTAAAAATGAGCTTGTTACTTTTAAGGCCTTCGAAGACGACGCCACGACGTAAAAAAAAAAATTGGTAGTTGGAGCTTTTTTTCTGTTCGACAGGTCCCATAGTTTTATGGTGAACATTTTCAAGTTCTTAAAAATGTTAACCTCAAAGCTGCTCTGGGTTTAATTGAGCATTTGCACTCTTTTTCTTTACCCCGACACATTTTATTTACAAATTTCACTTCTTATGATTGCTAAATTCTCCAGGTGTTCAAAGGTAACGTGTTTCCATCTACCAGTTTTCGACAACTTCTTAAAAAATAAAATAAAATATACAGAATTTGTTGGTTTAAAAACCCTGCTTTATTATTGAAGGGTCATTTGTTTTGTTACTTTTACTCAAGTAAGGGGGGAGCACCTTCAATACATTTACTTTTACCAGAGTCGTTTTTTTATTCACGCATCTATACTTTTACTCGAGTACTGTAGACGAGTACTTTTGCCACCTCAGGGTGCAGATAAGTCGAGGGACGACTGAACATGTGCCAGATGGCGAAAAGGACGCTTGAGCAAGAATGGAGTGTTGCAGAATTAAAATGTTTTCCTAAGCAAACATTTACTGAGGGTGAGGAATTGTTGTTTACAGAGGCCTTAAGAGCTGTTTAATTTGTCTGGTACTTGCCTCCAATCAAAGACGAGGGAGGTTTGTTTAGCTCCATCCAGAGACTGGGATGGTTTTAAAACTGCCAAGAGGTTAAACTGTTACACAGCGTGTGCAATCTGTTCTGTCTGAACTCAATCTCCCCATCAGCACAAATACAGATGAGGTTGTTTTACGAGCTTTGCCAAGCGAGAGGCAGCCATTGTCTCTGTATGAGGCTGATTCAAAATGGCCGCCCTCAGCACTCAAATTGATCATAATTGTATTCCCAAACTCTGGCTCAGCTGGGCATTGCATTTGGTGTTATTGACTTTAAAAAACGCATTCAGCGATTCCAGTTGAAATTTCATTATGCCGCTGTCAATTATCACTCTGTGAACAAAGCACGCCCCGCAAATCATATGTACGAGGTAATTTTCCAAATGCCACTTAGCAGATACCACAGTCTGAGCGATTCTTAATTTGTGCACTTGCTTACTGCAAAATCTGGTTACGCGCAGGCAGCCATTCACGTTCCATTACAAAAACACTGGAGACTTGGAGTGATTGCCCCTGTGTTTTCACATCAATACGAATACAGCCAGCTCAGCCCAGGTAATTAAGCATTCTGAAGCCTTGAATAAAGAAGATTCCTTTCCATTCTTTTCTGGTGAAACAAAACATTTGACAGTTGAGTGGAGTATTTTTGGATAATAAACCGTAGCAAACAAAAAAAGAGAAACGATTAAAGGGATACTCAACACAAAGGACAAAGACTGCTCAACTGAAATGCTGTTATATGTCAACATCACCTGTAGGAATGAGGCGCGATTTACACTTTAAACACACGCTTGTGGAGGTCCACGTGTTTGACAAATTGAGAGATAGTGATTACTCAGAGTACCATTCGTGTAAGTTCAACGAGCTTTATGAGGTTAGCGTAGCGTAGCATAGGCTTACCCTCTATAAGGTGTCTTCCTTGCTCAGCTGAAGGCATGAGTGGATCTGCTGTAAGGCATCTAAAAAGCTGCGTCCACTAATATTTTCATATGTTTCTATAACGTCATAGCATCCAAGGAACTTGATGAAATGTAACAAAGAGCTAAAATGTTGGATTGAAATGATATCTCTTAATAGACTCAGCAGTCCCGATGATGTGACGACAGCATGATATGCAAATATTGTTTGTCTGAAATCTCCAAAATGTTAATGCCCACCATTTTAATTGATATCACATGTTTGAAGGCTAAAAGTTGACATAAATGTTCATACCTAACATCTAAAGCAGGAGTCACCAACCACTGGGATACAGACTGGTGCCAGTCCTCGGAACATTCGGTATCGGGCCACAAAGAAAAAATATATTTTTTAAAATTGTATACATTTTATTTTTGTTTTGTTCTTCACTCCTGCTCTTGATTCAATGCATCTCAAATGACTTAAAAAGCCGAACCGTGGATTTAGGGTTTTTTAGCCAATCAATAAGCTGGAAATTCTTCTTCTTTTTGCATTTACTTCCTGGCAAGTACTTGGTTGGCACGCTTTGTAAAACGTTATTACGTGTCAAGTACATGTGAGCATCTTCATCAATAAATAAAATTTAAGTTAAGGGGCCAAATACGAATCCCAAGTGGGCTGCAGATTTTAGGTGGGGGGGGTTAGGGTTAGGGAAGAACAAATTTAACATCAATGTGCCCTAGTTTTTTTTATATCATATATAAAATTATATTATATTTATATTATATTTATATAAGTTGAATTCACTTGAAAAATTATTAATATTTTCTTTGCGATATTTGTGTAGTTTAGTCATTTTGTGCATTCATTGTGAGAAATGGCAAGATTTGTGGAAATATTGAGTTCTTTCCACAATTTTGCACTTAAAATTGACTGCATTCATGTGATATAAACAAAGGAAAAACATAAGCCCCTAAAAATATTGTTGAGTTTCATTAAATTGCTGAATTTGAGATTTCTGCAACTGGATTTTTTGGTAATTTACACAACAATTTGTTTTTGTTTGTCATTTTCACTTTCTTCCGTGGGCCGAATTCAGTTTGACATATATTATCCAACTTGTTCCATGCCTATGTTGTATATAAACATGAATGCGTACAGTATATGTTGGAGGAAACGACGCTGCCTCGCGTTACACTATCTTCGTTTTTCCTCAGACGAGAATAAAAAGTAGCACAATGGCAAATTTATTGCTTTCACTATAACCACTTTTCCATTCTACATTATATCTCAACACTTCAGCTGCCCATCTTTTTATTCTTATTTCCTCATAGTGGCTATCGCACGACGCCTGCACTGTATGTGTGCGTTTCCCTTTCCTCTATCCTCGACGAGATATTTGCTCATATCGGCTTTCAGTTGGTGAAAATGAAGGGGTCATGTGTGTGCTGATGACAGGGGTAGAGGTCATTGAGTAGCTGGGGGTCACTGATAAGCGATTCAGAGGCGTGGATGGGAGGAGTAACTGCTCCGCTCCATCCTCTGGCACATTACTTGTGTTACTGTGTTCCAACACCAGCCAATTACAAGAAGGAAAAAAAAAGAGAATGTGAAGACATGCATGTTACGAGCTCAGAGGCTCTCAGGCACACACAGTGGAACGTGACTTGTGCTGTATATATATATATATATATATGTGTGTGTGTGTGTGTGTGTGTGTGTGTTGCCTGTCCACATGTTTGATGACTTTGAAGGATACCGTGTTTGTCTGAGTGCTCTTCATAAAGAGGAGTGGAGCGACAAGGGCTTTCTGCTTCTGAGTCGGGCAACAAAAAAAAAAAAAAAAAAAATGCTGAAATGGGCTATATTGATCGTCAGCAAGGGGAGTCGGAACAATCACCATGAATTAAACTCCTCAAGGTCTTAGGCAAAGGGGATTAACAAAATTATCTGGCCTCTATTCTGGCCAGTTAGTCGCTGGTGTTGACAAAAGCTTCAAAAAAAAAAAAAAAAAAAAAGCAGTGGCAGGTTGAGGACAAGCGAGGAAAGGGCGGTAATGAGGGAAGCGTTTCTTGATGAGAAACTAACAACAATGTAAACACAGCAGATAAGTGCTTTCTTTGCCCAGCAGTATTGATCACGTAACAGGGCTTGATGCTCAACTTTCCCTAGCTGAATTGTATTTTTCCGGCTGGGTTTTGATAGCCAGCTGTTAACACACTGTGCAATTACTGGCTGCTACGACGCTGTCTTCTTTCTGTTTTCCACTGCTGTTTGCTGTGATGAGGAGAGCGAGGCTACGGTTAAATGTGTAGCCTCATTACAAAATGCGTGTAAATGGATGTGAAATGCAATTAAAAAGTGAAACAAAGCCTTTGTTTCGAATCATCAGCATTGAAACCTAAAATTATCATTAGCGCCACGGGTGTGTTTGGTTGCACAACTCGTCTTGAAAGCTGTAGCGTTGGATTTCCCTTCAGTGATTTGGTTTTTTTCTCCTCCTTCTCCCCTTACACCAGCAGACTTGACCTGCAGCTTATTAATTTGCAAATTTTATTCTCAATAAAGTGCTTACAAAAAAAGATAATTGTGACTTTATTAACAGTTTCTTGGGTAGCAGATGGTGTTCTGCAGGCTTGCCATGTTGAATTAGTGATGACGCTGTCGTTTTATGTGCATGCTCTCTGCTGGGGCAACCCATAAAACTCCTAATTAAGGCTACAAATTAATACCACTCCTTCCCAACATTAGATCCAGCTATTCCACCCTAAATTAAGGTAAACATATGCAAATATACAGGTAAGTCTCCGATTAGCACGCGCCTATTGTCTTTCTATAGAAGCTGCATTTTTTTGTTGTTGTAAAGGAATCCCTGTTATTACAATCATTTGTACTATATTAAAGGCAATTAAATGCCTATTAAAGATGCCAAAGCCTTTGTTGGCATCTTTAATTTACAAGACATTCAGTTCCTCGGAGCCAAATCTCAGGAAACTCCATCGAGTTAATCCCTCCGATGTTTTATTAAAAACAAATTATGTCCGACTTAACCGCCGGTAATCCAGCGCATCAAGTATTGGTAACAGCCTGAAGGAGAAGTGCTTGCATTTTAATTAAGAGCCCAAGTAACGAGGCAGCAAAGTGTGCGGATTAGTGTGTTTACTCGGGAAGAGCAGGAAGATTTAAAAAAAAAAAATGAAATAAATCAATCACCATTTCATTTTTGCATCAGCACCAAATGGAAAGTGACTTGACACATTTCAGGAATGTTGTTGTTCCAGAGCTGCTTCAGGTATCAATAAGATATTTTAATAGGATTAATTACAAACCAATATGAAGCGAAGTGTGGTAAAAAGATATTTGGAATGGGTTTGCTCTAAATTTACCAAGACGACTGTTTCCATACTGTACTGCAGCGATACAAAGTATTGTACTTGCTGATATTTTAGAGTCAAAGTTTAGCCTCAGGCGGGAGATTAAAACCAATCTTCACTCTTCTTTCAATAAAGAGGTCTGGCGACCCCAAATACATCTTTTTCTAGAATTCGTTTTTCATCATGTTTGAGCTCAAATATTTTTATATTGCATTTTAGTTGAACTGGATTTATTCAAATTCTTTTGAAATTTATTTATGTTGTGCAAATTATAACAATGGTCATCACAAAGCGTGATCAAAATACAACGCTCGTAAGAAAAAACCCAACAAATCCATTTATATTTCACAAAGTGAAAGTATAGAAGTACAGTTGTTTATGATTGTACGTTTTAATAAAAAAAAGAATAACAATTTTAAAAATTTCAGGCGTCCCCATTTAAACTGCATGCGACCCCACATGGGGTCCCAACCCCAAGGTCGAAATACACATTTAGTGGCTCGTGAATAGATTTAGTTCTATTGTTATTTTTTTAGATTTTATTTTCTACTCTCTTTCTCTCAAGTACCCCTGTAGTGCGATCGTGTACCCCTAGAGGAACACGTACCCCCATTTGACAAAGACTCCTTTATAAGACAAAAAGGGTAGTACTAAAAGTAACCATTTTTTTCGTCCTGTATTTTCATATTCAGTGTGTTTTGTGGACGTGCAAAAATGATTAAATGATTTCCATCCAATTGGCTGGTCTGCGTTTTGTTATGTATCATCAGTTAGATTTAGAGCCAAGGGGTTGGACTGATGACAGAAACACTAAAACTCAGTGTATCACTGGTAGCCTGCAAGTGTTTAGTTGTTAGGCAAATATACAACACAATCTTCCATTATGAGCCAAGGTGGGATCAGAAAGCAGCACAGATTGGCAGATCCTTTCCCTGAGTACTCTGCATACATACTATATAATTGACTTACTCGGGGCATAATCCCTAATGGGACTTCCTCACTGTTCCCAGACTTCAATGGGAGATCGCTGCTTCTTCAAGAAGTCATGACCACTGTTTGATCAAAGGGGCTCATCTCACAACGCCCACTGCTTTCTGCCAGTGCTTGATTTGGATCGATGCAGGGGTTAGTGTACAAAATCCCTTGCTTCCGATAGCGCTGCAAACCCCACTTTTGCTGCTCAGATAGTGAAGTCACGCTAAGTTCATGCTCGCATTAATTCTCATGCATATCTTGGTCACATGGTGCATTTATTTGGTTAATACCATGCACTAGGGAGCCTCTTATTTAAAAGAAGGAAGGACTATAATTCTCATGTATGTTTATTTCAATTGAAAAAAAAAAATTATTGGCCAAATTTCTGCATGAATGCAGCAGTTTATTTTCCAGCAGCTGTAGGGTGCTTGATACCACTGTATATGGGTTTTGACACTGCAATTACTAACCAAACGAGACGTTTCTATTGTTTCCGTTAACTTTTCTAATAACAGACACAAAGCCAGACTTTCAGTTCTTATAAATACTTGCTATTACAGTTAAAAACCAGTCTAAAGCCTAAGGACGCCAAAACCAGCTCAGCTTGCTCCTTTATCAGCTCACAACCGGAGTTCTCTGGATGCCTATAAATCCATGGAATATTGCTCATTGTGGATTTCTCGTCATAACCAAACAAGAATAACAAAAAAAAAGGGCTAATAATTACTGAATTTACTGCAGTTTGAGAACTTTCTCAGAAACTTTTAGTGGCTATTAATGGGGAAAAATGGTTTATTCTATTGGTTCTTATAATCTATTTGTGACAGCAAAATCAAGGATTGTTGTTGCCTGGCCATTTTTTTTCCTTTTCTTTTGGCAATTCACAATAGAACCTGGAGCTATACTGCTGCAATCGAGCCTTTGCAATCGTCGTCCGTCTTCCCCTTTCAGTGCGATACCCACTGGATATGAATTAACAGCATTATTAAGTGGAGCATTGTTTCATCAAAGCGTGCGTCAAGCTGAAAGGATTCCAAGGGGAACGGAATCAGTTTAGGTAATAAAGGTTTATTTATTCCAAACAAAATTCTACTAAAGCGGCTCTTGAGTGACATTTGTTGCTGTGTCACACACAGTACTGTTAGGATTACAAAGGGTTCTGTTCTCCTCACCTATTAACATTGGATATCTCAAATGTTACCACTATATATAGTTCAGGTAATGTTTACATTCAGGTATAAATACATCAAATGAAAAGATAATGTTGTATTTCTGCGACAATGTTTATTTAAATTACATTTGTGTTCAAATATTATGATGGCTGGTGGGATTTGTTTCATTGTAATTTGATGTATGTCAACAGTCACAAAAACCAATGGAAATATAGTATATTATGCTGCAGTGGTTCTCAAAGTTTTTTTGTCCCAAGTACCCCTTTTTGTCTGACTACAACATTTTAGAAAATCTTTTTTGTAAATAAGTGGAATTAAACGGTATTTAGTGCCTCCTGAACAGATTTATTTCTACACTTTTTAACATTTCTGGTCATTCCCCACCTGATGTGTGACCAAAACCGACCCTTGTATTTTTATTTCATTTTCTCATCAAGATCATTTCATTATCATTCTTGATTATAATTTTTTAACTAAAAATAAACATTATAAAACTTTCATTTGTTTATTTTCCACTTTTTCTCATGTACCCCCTATAGTGCCATTGCGTACCCCTATTTGAGAAACACTGCTCTAAATAATCAGGAAAAGTTAAAGATGTCGATGTAAACCTCTTTTGTTTACCGAAGAAGAATAAAAAAAAAACAGTTGTGACGACGAAACAAAACTGTGACCGCAGGGGGCGACAGTTCCAACTCTGTGATTTGATAGTAGACAATGAAGCAGAGAAGAAGAGTTCTCCAAAGAATCCTTTATTTTATTTCGGTAAAGAAAAGGGTTACATCTGCATGTTTAACTTCTCCTGATTATTTAAAGCAGTGGTTCCCAAACTTTTCACAGTCCCGTACCTCTTCAGACCTTGAACCTGAAGCCGTGTACCCCCTTTTCCTACATAATGTAATGTCATTGCCCTACAGTGAAATTTATCTCTGAATTTTACCTATCCTGTTGAGGAATAATATATGATTAAAAAAAAAAAGAAAAAAGAACATTAATCTAAGCCCACAAGAAAACATCTTATTTAGAATTATCACTGGATTTATTCAACTTGCCGACTGGCATTTTCTGTGGGAAAAAATCAAAGTACTGTATCAAGGTCTTGACATCACATTTGGCTAGCACAAAGAAATTTAGCTCTCGTTGTATTTGCGCTTTTTTGATGATATTGTTTCTCTATCACCACACGAGAGAGCAGTGTTACGGAGGCCAATGTGTAATTTGTGACAATGCATGGAGGCACCTGACTGCTCCTTTATTTAAATTACTGTTTCCAATTTTGTATTTTTACCACTATGACAATTTGCATACCCAACTTTGGGAACCTAGGATATAGTGCACATTGTTTGAGCATGTGAGGTGAAATTTTTGATTAAAAAAAAAAAAAAAAAGGCAGAAATTGCTTTTCGTATTCAACAATTACCGTTGTTGAAATGACTGAATTTATGTAACTGTAAGGTGGCTATTTCAGAGGATAATAGAAGTTTATTAGCTAGCTTAGAGGCTGCAAATGAGTGAAGTTGGTCAAAAGTTAGGTGAACAATTTTCATGACAAAATGATTCAGAAATCAGCCGAATTTTACAAGCGCACAGCATTACCCTGAGCTCATATTAGCGTTTATATTGGGATGGGGAATGAATGAGCTCAGCATGGCAGAGAGTTAAATTATATTCTGTTCAAACTGAACATTCCGCACGAAACAGCCACTCATCTTTAAAGATGAATAAACACACGTCTTCTTGCTCCACCACAGTCCAGTGATTCATACGCAGTAGCATTCAGTTTTATTAATCCGTTTCCGCTCTTCTACATTTGCCTCTGTCATCTTGGTGTCTCAGCTCTAAGTAAATTGTCTCATGTTGTTAAAAGACAATGGCTCATTATCTACCACTCCCCGATCCAATTCTCGGGGATTATGCCTCAATTAAAGGTTATTTCGCCTCACACTCGAGGTGATTTGGCCCTTGTTTGAACCTTCCTGACTGCCAGAGGATAAGTGAATGACCCCAGAGAGTTGGAGAACAAATCCCTCGATTTCAACCACTCTACATTAAAAATATTGCATCAAGTGTGAAAACACCCTGTTCGGATTTCATGACTGTTAGTGTGGAGGAGAAGCATCATAAGGAGGCTTTATTGCCACTATACGGCAGTAGGGGTGATGATGGGGGCCACTCGTACCCAGTGGGTAAAGGCTGGACACGCAAAGTGCAGCTCAGCGAACAATGTGCCATTGTCGCCGCTATGGCTGGGGTGTCACGTGCACAGCGCTCTGATCATTACTTACCCACAGACGTCCAATGTCACGCACAATATCCCCAGGTTTGCCCTTCATAGGTTGTTGTGCATCCTCCGATCGCTCCAGCTTTGCCTAATGATAACAGGCAGCAATTACACTCACAAGCGTGCACACGGGTGCACAGCTGAGCTTGCACAGAGTTGTGTTCTGTAAGAAAACAAACACATCTCCTGCGCGCCTGCTCGCTCGCTCGCCTTCTCCCCTGGCCTTTTTGTTTCGGAAGGAAGATAAATATCCCCCATAACAGAAAAAAGGCTGCTCCTGATGCATTTTCAACAGTCCACTGCTTCAATTACATGTATTTACTTACAAGTCTGGATTTATTATCCGCCTGCTGCAGTTTGATTTGTTTTGAATGGATAATGAAAAGGTCTTTGGAGCTATTGTTGCAATATTTTAGCGCTTTGCCTTGCCAGCATGCCTCCAAATGAACTTTATATGTGTGAATAGTTTAATAAATCAGCAACTAGAATTGAGCTCATACGTCAGGTGGTGCTCATTGGTATGAGAGACTCAAACAATGAAGTCCTGCACAGAGGGTTGGGGATTGGAGGAAAGGCTAGGTTATTACTCACCGAGGCCTGGTGAGTGGACAGCAGTCCAAATGTTGGGAGTGTGCTATGCACCACTATAGTGTTAGATGCAGTTCGATTTTCTAATACCGTAGGCTTGTGATGTCACCGTTTGAATGTCAGGGGACACGACTGAGCTGGTAGGGTGACACGCTTCTTGAGATCAAGACTCCAGTCCCTTTGTGACAGAACCATTAGCACTCTGTATCACTCTATGCACGCCACTTCTAATGCTAATACAATGACTACGGATCAAATTCATGACGAGATAATCCTCAACACCGTGGCATTGACCCATAGGCCGCAGGCCAGAGATGCCTCTTTTGCACCCCCCGCCACAGCTCTACAAAATTGGTGACACTGGAACGCCGAGAATCTCTCGAATACAAAATGAACTGGTACCAGTAAAAATCTTGGGATGCGCTATATAAAATGGACCCTTTTGTTGACCCACCCTAAAAAACAGAAACTTTCGATTGCGAAGTTCGTAAAATGTCAATGATATCAACTCAGAATACACAATACATCGTGTATTCTATACATAATAAATTCTGTACACTCAATGGACATAACAGAAGATGCTTGCTAGCACTTAAAAGTATTTTCAAGTCTCGACATTAACATACTTCAAAATGCCATAGTTACCCTCAGAATGGGAATATTGACACCAAACTGGTACCAAATGAAAGCTCAGATTCTATTCTTTCCACTAGATTGATTTCTGTTAATCTTCAGGGAAAATCAGAAAACACCGAGAGAAATTTTGCGTGATTTTTGAGTTTGCGGTATGACAATTTAAGGGGTATCATCACTTAAACCAGTATAGCTTTACATATTACATATTGAGAAATATATCAATATGTTCTTGATTTGGTATTGGATAACCTTTCTTTTGGCATATACACGAGGGACATATCTGGCCTGTGGCCAAACTTTACGTCCAAATGCAATGGCACACAATAATTTCTCAATCTGTAATTAGTTGCCATTTTTAGCATTAGTGTTGTTGCTTGTTGATGGATTAAGTTTCATGCATGGTTTTATATCGGTTGTGGTTTTCGGCATGTGGCTGCACATGCTCAATATGACTTTACATCACTGGTTTATACAAGCGTGGCCGAGGAACGTAAGGCTGCAAAGTCACATTGCCAAATTGATTGCCCATTTAAAAGGATTGTGCCTTTTACAAGGTTTGGTCTCCTTCAGTTGAGTGCAAATCGAGTGCCACTATATTAAGTGGTAAGACCAGAGTGCTGATAGATTACCTCTGGCCACTCTGTTTAATTGTTGGACTTTGGTGGCAAACCTGTTAAAAGGAAAAACAAAACAAGCAGGGTTGGGGCAGAAGGGAGAGTATAGGGTTGAATCCAGAATGGTAAATATTGAAGCAGTGTCCGGAGGGCTAATGAAATTAACAATGCAAGTAAACAGCCCCCCTGCAAGTGCCACATCCTCTTTCTTCCTGCTCCACTATGTTGTGTCCCTCTCTCTCATTGGCTCATTGGGTGGAGAGCTCCAGGGCTGAGTGGGTGCTATATGAACGTGGACATTGGGGGGCGTTCACCATGTACCCATGCAGAGATTGTGTGGAAGGTGGGGAGTGCATCAAGGTCAGAAACTCTGGTATCATACCAACCCCTTTCAAGCCCACCCTCCTCCATGTCTTCCCCCACTTTGCTTCATCAGCTCTTTAACATCCTTGCACATAATCCTCCTTTCTCCTATTACCTCTGGCACAACATCACAGCGAGCGTTCATAAAAAACAGATTCACTCCAATACCAGTTCTATATCTTGCTTGCTTGATTTATTGGCTTGGGTAATGATTAAAACAGTTCCAAAGCAAAGTTGTGTTATTTTTCTAAGTTGTATTTCCTGAAAGATTGAACATGATGGCGATGGAGGCTGAAAGAAGTGACAGTTTTTCTAACATTTCGTCATAAAGATGGCGCACAGCCACATTTTCTTATCTGTGAAGGACTAAACAGCAGGAGGGCTTTGACAACTTGAAATGGCTCAGTATGACACAATTATGTCAGTGCCAGCTTATTGCTGTTGTTTGGCCCTGACAGAGATGTTGTTAGCTACCGGGTAGCTAGCTGGAAGCTTGGTTCTACCACGATTGTTTTCGAGTTAAACACACACAAATGCACACACACGTATACACACACACACACACCTGGGACAGATCTGCAGTAAAGCCCCTGGAAGCCAGGAGAAGAAGCTTATCCCCATTACACATTCTTCCTGAGGGCAGTACTGGACAGCTGGCATATAGATGGTACATGTATACACACACTAAAACACAGTCATCAATCCAAATGATAATAACTTTTAATGCAAAGTTTTGATAGAATCCATGTCCCCTTTGTGCTTTGGTTATTTACCAAAACAGAAATGCAGTAAAAATCAAAAACCAGACAAGCAGCGTTTTTCTGTTTGAAAATTAAGTCTTCTGTTTGTGTGATATTTGGATATTTAAGAGAAGCTGTGGACAAGAGCTTCATGTTTTAAGCTCACTACACAGAGTGGACCCACAGACGGGGGCAGATGTTTGTTTGGTGAGAATAAAACATGAAGCTCTCATCATAGTTTTCTTGTAAATATCCAAATATCACACAAACAGAAGATATAATTTTAAAACAGAAAAACAGTTTTTTTGGTTCAGGTTTTAAGTGGGTAAAACAAAATAATCACACTGTTTAGTTATTCAGTTTGAAAACCAAATCAAAATAACAAATAAAGAACGAGCGGTACACAGATTTAATAGTGCTAATGCAATTTAATTGGTACCATATACACAGGCTTTTTACTGTAATTTGTTACATTATATTAAAAAAACACTATATAGTGGGATTACTTTTTAAAAACAAGCAGAATGTACATCAGTGCAGCAGACACACAGTGCGTGCGCACACATTGCGAAACTTCACGGCAGTTTAACACAACAAGTTAACAAGCAAAAGTAGCTTTTAAAACATTTCCTGAAGGGGACAACATTTATTGTTGATACATTAGATTTTTATTTATTAATTGTATTTCCAACGTGGAAATATAACTATAGAACTTCTTAAAAACCTGACATACCACTTTCAGGTGGTGCTTTTTTGTTTTACATAAAGTACAAAACTGTAACAGTAACAATTCTTATATGTGGTCTATTGTCTAGGTCAGTGGTTCCCAATCTTTTTCATTCCATCTCATGCGTACCCCCTCTTTATATCATAAATACCCTCTTTTAAATTACAGTGTGTTAAACTAAAGCAGCATTTCCTTTTAATGTAGTCGTGCTGTAAATGGTGATTTTATGTTTGTCAAAAATAATACAGTGAGCAGGTTACACGTATTCTATACTTTTGTATTTTTTTTGTGTGTAACTTGTAATTGTACCAGATTTCTTTTTTTAAAGTAATCTTCCCAACCCTGCATATACATATTAGCACAAGGCTGTGCACACGAACCAGGTTACCACACAGGGAACTGGTGATGATGGTGGGCATCTGGCTCCAAAGACAACCAGTGAAGCATGGGTTGGAGAGGGTCCCTTGTGTCCTGAAGGGGACTGGCTGCGAGCAGATGTGCATCCCAGGGGCACGTTCTCAAATCCTGTTCGACTTCTGCAGCCGAGAAAAAAAGAAGAGAGGCTTAACAAATCAATTCCTCCGAGACTAATCTGCTTTTCAGATTCTTTTGTCATTGTCACACTTATCTTTTGTACTTCTCTACTATAAGATAAACAAAGTCTGAAGAAAACGAAAAAAAAAAGAGTGAATGAGGATTTCAGAAATGTAGAGGTAATTTTACCCCCACTTTGTTTAATCTTTTTAATCTTTTGGATGAATAATTTCATACGATGGATTATTTACTGAGCTTTATTTATTTCAATGCCACTGAAATGCAGCCAGATTCTGCTTTTTCTTCCTTTTTCGCGCGCTGTAGTTCTGCACAACAACGGGTGACCGCTCTCTTACTTAAACACTTTTGTTTCTTGCATGTGAGTGGCTGCATGGTGAGCCAATCAAAATATGATCCCACCCCTGCCTGTATTGTGACTCGATATAGTGTGTGCGCTGAGTTTACGCACCTTGCATCTCAATACAACACCTAGTAAACACAGGCTGCTAGCTCTAGCACGGAAACTCACACGCCTTCAAATTATTACAGTTTTACAAGAATAGTTATGGATTATTGGATGTTTTTTGCTTCATGGAGGTAACCAGGCACAGTGCACCCTGGCCAGATAATAATCCATAAGGATGGACTGCACAAATCCCACCCAGAGAAACAATTGACTTTATTTGACAGTCGGAGAGAATACAAACACTGATCTTTAACAACATGAATTAAATGCAAACTTTACAATGAGATGGAAGAGTAACCATTTACATCTACAAACTGTAACCACTCATAAGCACATGCATTAGCAGCAACAGTATGTCATTTGACTAACAACTCTAAAACTAACCTCTTCTTTACTTGTTTTCTACTGTTGGAGATATTTTATGTTAATAATAATTCAATTTGATTCAAATGCTATTGTACACAATCATGCGAACTCCCCCCTCCCACTTTAAATGTACAAAATGGCAATAATGCACAGAATTTCAACCCCGGACGCACAAAATGACTAGAAAAACACACAAAAACTGGATAATTTACAAAATGATATCCAAAATATACAAAAAACATCACCAACCCAGTTTAGATCAGCTCACCAAATTTCATTTAAATCGATAATCATAACTTTTTGAATTATCCTTGCTCAAAAAGTTCTTCTCGATACTGTAACTGCGGTACTTTCCAGATCGTCTCCAAAATCAAACCCGTTCTTCCTTTTTTACACTTCATATCAGCTCACCAAATTGCATTTAAACCCGTTCAGAACTTTTTGAGATATTCTGCAAACAAACATCCCCACGAGAATACACAAAACAACTCCAAAAATATCCAAATACACAAAACGACAGCGCAAATGCACAAAATGCCTCGAAAAACAAACAAAATCGCCGAAGAATGCACAAAACATCCATCAAAACAAACGGCAAACTGAAAAAAAAAAAAACTAAAAACATAAAACGAGTAAAAAAATATACAAAATGACTCAAAACACATTGACATATGTATGGCCCCCCTCTGGCATAATGGAAACATTTGCTAGCTTCATTCACAGAGAACATTTGTCAATAAATGATTGATTAAAGATATAAATCTTAAATCATTCGCTGTTGTCGTCCAATCAGATGTTCACCCACTTGTTACAATTCATTATTCAGATGCTTAAACAGAGATTTATAACTCTTGGTCTCCTTTTCTGTTTTCCTCACACTTAAGGACATTACATTCACACTTGGGGACATTAAATTTCTCACTTCACTGCTTCAATTAATGACTGCCAAACATGGTGGCTTCTACCACAACCCCTGCTAGTGCCCGCGCATGGGGCTTGCGTCAGCGTTTGCCAACGAGGTAAACAACATTTCAGCCATACTGTTTTTCTTTGACGCCACCACTGGTGGCAACCATCTAACAGGCGGGTATCCAAGCCCCCTCCAGAGAGCCTAGTCTTTTTCAGGAGCACAAGCCTGGGATTTGGTTTCACTAACAAAGCCATTTTCACAGTTGGTTGTGGCGCCCATGAATATTCATGATTATTTCTGTATGTACTCATAAAAAAAAAAAAAAAAAAACACACACACACTGTGTTTGTTCTCTTTTTTATTCTACCAGTGTGGATGCATTGTTTCAGATCTGTTTGTTTGACTGGGAGTTAGAATTGTTATGGTGTTAAACTTGTAATTTCCGTCTCTCGTTTGCCTTTTTTTTTTTTTTTCGTTTCTATTGGCTACATTTAAAAAAATGACACTTATTGTTAACGTTTTAGCTGCTCGGCTTCCATCAAACTAGCTGTCAAATAGCAAACTAATTACCAATGATTTCATGTTTGCATTCATTACCATTAATTCCCTGCCAAAGTGCAGTTTTAGTAGAGCCCTTAAAAACCTTAAATCTTTTGTTTCAATAACTTCTGTCACACTTCAAAGTTTTTTAGTGATTTTTATTTAATGACGGTGCCTTAATAATGCTTTTAAAATTCAAGAAGCAGCCATGTGAACTGTCATTATACTGCTTAATATCCACATAAAACGTTACAGAATACCAAACTTCAGGTTTTAAATTGACAATAGAACTAATATTATAATGACATATTGTTTTATTGCCTTTTGTAATTAAAATAAATCCCCAACATTTAAGATTTAGCTTCAGCATTAACATATAAAAATGAGGATTCATTTTAATATCACCAATATTATATACTATTATTTTATGAGCTTTGTATTACACCGAAATACAGTCATACACAAACTGACATTAGTACAGCTATTTTCTTTTTCGTTGGAGGAACCTTTCGGTTAGAGGTACGCTGCATGTTTATTATTTACATTTACGCCTGATATTTTTGGTAAAATGCCAACATTCTTTAAAATAAAAGCCTGTAAAAAGAATGAGTACTGATGCGCAGACCTGTCTTACTTTTTACTCCTATACAGGTCAGATTTTCACACAACAAAGGCTTGTTGTGTCTTTAAATCAACTCGTGTCACTAATTTTACATTTTTATATTCATTAATGTTGCTTGATTAGCCCTGCAGGGTTTCTAGCTTACGTCATACATGCATGCTTTTCCCCCTTATAGCAGAACTAAGTAACTTGCACTTAGCGCTCCCCCTAAAGGTGCCTTTTGGTTATGTCACTGTCGTAAACACTCCGCATCCCCCACCGCCTGCCCCACCCCCCAGCTACATGCGCTAATACAACAGTGACGCTAAGGGTGCTTTCACACATATAGTCCCATGTGACCATGTGAACAGTATGAGGAAGAGAGACGAGTAAAATAAATGAATGATAGGGAGTAATCGGAAGGGAGTGTGAAAATGTGTGTGATGTGTTTGTTTGTGTGCTGACAAAGCGGCTCTGAAAATGGATGGATAGATGGATCTTTGTGTGTGTGTGCTGCCTGATGGAGCGCTGGGTTTGCGAGTGTGTGTGCTGTGTGTTGCTGCTGAGCTGTCACTGCATGGAGTTGCTTAATTTCTCGGACAAAAGTCTTCTCTGCCTTTTTTTTGCTGGCTCCGCCATGATATAAGTTTGACAAAAGTGAATTTGTAGATAACCGTGCGCAGCCACTGGGCTGGTCCTAATTTAGCATGAGTTTGTATTGGGCTGCCGTAAATCACCCCATAAACACTTGTATCACCCTCACAGGGACTATAACAATGATTTACAGTATTAAGGTGAAAAAGTTACTTAGTTCTGCTTTAAGAATGAGCGTTTGAAGCAGATAAAGAAACGGGCATACATTGTGCAAATTTTGACCAAATTTGAGTCACTTTTGTGTCTTTCCACTTCTGGGTTCTTCTTCTGCGTCTGTTTTAATGTTGGAGTTCTTCTTCGTCTAATTTTGACTTTGCATTTCCGGAAACAAGACCCTGACGTGTGGTGTATAGACGTACAATGTGAGCAGTCAGGTGTGTATAGTGTGAGAACGTGAATCGTGAGCTGCGAACATTCAGACTCTGCAATTGAGTCGCACAATTTGAGTTAGAGCTGAGAACAACGATTGAATAACTCATTCAGCGCTAAAGGTGGGACGATATTGTCGAACAAAATATTGCGATAAGGCATAGTTATTTTTTAACCGCAATTTATTGAAATTGTGAACTGAGTGTATCATTCCACCTCCATTAAACACTTTTTTACTTTTTCTTTTTTATAAATGATATTAGGGTTTTCCTGGTGCTTGGTGTTACAAAGACAATTTACTCTGTAATTACAAAATTAGCCATTTAATGACAATTAATTACTCAACAAGGAAATTTGGAATTAAGAATTTTCAGGGGGGGGGTTTTTCTAAAGGTATGTGGGATTGTATTAATATAAATACCTTGACACTTTACTTTAACACATTGGCATAATTTTCTAATGATACCAGAAAATTCCAATCAGCTGATTGAAAAAAAAAAAAAAAAAGGTTTAATCCTTTTTTTCCCTCAATTCTTCTTTCTCACCCACCATTTCTGTTTGCTGTCTGCATTTCCTTCAGCTGTTTTAGCCGGGGATTAACTTTGCATTAACAGCTTACACCGCTTTCCACTGTTGGTCTCCCACTCTTTGTTTTTTTATCCCCTCTTCCTCTCAAACGTTTACTTTTTTAAAGTTAAACTCGAGGTCTTGCTGCTGTTTTTTTTTTTCTTCTAATATGACATCTGAGTAAATCCAAGAAGATGAAGATGCCGGTACATTAGGAGACATTCCACCAGGGCCTGGAAGCAAAGTGCATTGCTTCGACTCGGTAACGGTGAAGCAGCGCGCGGTTCCCCCCAAAGGGCCAGCAGAGTGTCTGATGTTGATTTAGCTGCAGAGTTGGTCTTTTTCTACCCAATATCCACCTTTTTACAAAACTATGTGTGTTTCATTTGTTTGATGTTTAAAGAAAAACATGTATAAAGTCTTAAGAGTTTAAGTTAAGTTTTGAGATTAAAGTTTTGAGGTTTTAAGTATTAAGTCAGTGGTGTCAAACTTATTTTAGTTCAGTTGGCCAAAAACAGACCAGTTTGATCTCAAGTGGGCCACAGATTTTATGCGGGAAAAAGAGTAATTTAAACATTAATGTGCCCTAGTTTGCACTTCCAGGTATTAAATTACACAAAGAATATGAGATTGACAATATCCAAGCATTAAGTGACCTTGAACTTAAATTCACTTATATTTATTTGATATTATGAACAATTATTTAACTTAAATTGAAAATTTGCAGGATTTTGTATATTTTTTTTGTTTGTTTTTTCATCAATTTGAGATTAAAAATGACTGTAATCACGTTATATATACATTCAAACTTTGTAGATTCATATCCATGTATATTTGGAGGGGTTGACATAGAAAAAACGTGTATCATTGTGTAAATTACAAAATACTTCAGTTGTAGCTGTCATGTTTACTTTCTCTCGCGGGCCGAATTAGATGCTCTAAACGGCCGAATTTCGCCCCCGGGCCTTGAGTTTGACACAATTATAATATATATAATAATGATTTGAGGTTTTTTAAAAAAAGAGCAATTTCAACATTAATGTGCTCTAGTTTGCACTTTCAGGTATTAACATACACATGAGGTATATAAGAGGCCGACAATATCTAAGCATTAAGTGACCTTAAACTTATATTTATTCACTTATATTTATTTGATATCATGAACAATTATTTATATTAGTACAATAATTTGAGAAAATTTGCAGGATTTTGATTTTTTTTTCATCAATTTGAGATTAAAAAATGACTGTAATCATGTGATATAGATGTGGAAACTTTGTAGATTTATATCTATGTATATTTGGAGGGGTTGAGATAGCTACAACTGAAGTATTTTGTAATTTACACACTGATACATGTTTTTTTCTGTCATTTTTACTTTCTCTTGCGGGTCAAATTAGATGCTTTAAAGTGACGGATTTTGACACGTGCCATTAGTAGTTCACACATTTTATTACAAATAATTTGAGTTATTTAAAAAAAAAAAGAGCAATTTCACTATTAATGTGCTCTAGTTTGCTCTTCCAGGTATTAAATTACACAAAGTATCAGAGACTGACAATATTCAAGCGTTAAGTGACCTTAAACTTAAATTCACTTATATTTATTTGATATTATGAACAATTATTGAATTTAGTAGAATAATTTGAGAAAATTTGCAGGATTTTTTTTAAAAAAAATGTTTTTTTCATCAATTTGGTATTAAAACAAATACTGTAATCTTGTGATATAGACATGGGAACTTTGTAGATTTATATCCATGTATATTTGGAGGGGTTGTGATAGCTACAGCTGAATTATTTTGTAATTTACACAATGATATGTTTTTTTTGTGATTTTTACTTTCTCCTTCGGGCCGAATTAGATGCTTTAAAGTGAGTAGTTCACACATTTTATTATTCCAAATAATTTGAGTAATTTTACTTGTATCTTGTATTAAACTCTGACCTAGACCTGACTGCAGTACCTGAAGTACCATGTACGCTGCATTTGATGACAAAGCGATTTGCATTTTCTGACTAAATGTGCACTGAAAGCTGCCCCTAGTTGTCCACTCTTGTTGATAATGCCTAAAGGCTGATAAAAAAAAGATAAAAAGAGGGGAAGACCTTTTATTGTGTAGCTATTTTACCGTTTACCATATTTAAAGGCTTTGCAATGGCTGCTGTTTTCCTGAAAGCACTCCATGTGTAGGTGGTTGCATGTGAAATGGTTGGATAGCTCTTAGAGACATTTTTAGGTCAGACAGGTAAGCAGCTGTAGAACTATGAAAAGAGCAGCTATGCATGTATTTTTCCTGCAGATTAGTCAGAGCCTTATGCTGATTCTGTAGGTGTTTGCCATATTGTTGGTTTATTTTTATGTCCTGACGTCATTGGTTTCCACTTTGGCCCAACGCGCAGCACTTTTTCCCTCATCCTGTCCTTTAAGGTTGCCTATGTGTGCCCGTCCTTATTTATGACCCGTTTCCAACGGTGAACTTTAATTGCTCTTGACGCACAGTGGGTAGAGGTCCCTTGAGCCTGGCCTGTATGCATGGTCACCCAAATAAGACATCTGCCCAACTGCAAAGCACCTAACACATCACATCCCCCCCACTGGGTGCACCGAGAGCTGTTGTGGACCAACATCGCATGTGTAAAGAATCCTCACAGTAGCTCTTTATTGACTCTGAGTGTTTGTGTGTGTCTGTGTGTGTGTCAAAGGTTTTCCATTGAATTATTGTATGTTTATTAAAGGACCTTGAACTGATAATTAAAGCTTTAAACCACCATTCACTTACAGTTCAAAAGTATTATTTTTTGCTAGGTCCGGTATTGATGATACATATAACGACATATATTTTTGATTTCATGCTTGAACTATGAAACTGTTCCCCAATAGTTAACATGGATTTCATCAAGTAAAACATTTTGGTGTGCAACATGGATTTTGTTTTTGTTTTGTTCTTCTTTGCATTTCCCGTACAAAATGCACGATTTCTTTGCTCCACATCGTTTTCTGCAGTGCGCGACAAGTGTTAAACGCAATCTGCAACGTTCCAAGTCTTGATTTCATCTTCAGATTCAAAATTGTTAACCCATTTTTCCCATTTGGAACACATTTACTTTTAATCAAGGGGAACATTTAGGAACAGTGTCGAACACGTTGATGGGCGAGTTTGCCAATAATATGAAGTCAGTACAAAAAACTGTTTCACGTTGTCATTATCTGTCATTAGCATGGATACGGTGTCATGAAGGCTGTCATTATGTGTTGTTCGTAACCCTAACCCTACCCTTTTGTTACACTAATCATAACCTTAACCCTAACCCCACTAAATCCCTCCACCTAACCCAAAAAATGCCAAGATAGCTCCAAAGGTGTCATACTTTAGCAAAAGGTGTCGAACAGCCTTCATGACACCATATTCATGCTAATCACAGATAATGTCAGCCTTATGTATAAAACAAAAAAGTAAAGTGTTACCAGCATTTTTGTGTGCAATATGTTTTTTTTGATTGATCTGTTTTTCTTTTTTGCATTTTCCATACAAAATAAAACCACGTTTACTAAATCGAAACAAAAATGCATGTTTAGTGAGTGGACAACAACATTTCAAAGAGTCTTAACACAACCTGCAATGTTCCAAGTCTTGATTTTGTCTTCAGATTGTAAATTTAAGACTTTAATAAGATTTTTAAAAATTTTTTTAGCTGGGACACATTTACTATTAATCATGTCTTTGATTGGTGAATTTGCCATTATGAGCTGTACAAAAACATGTTTTAACCAAGTTAAATTGTAAATTAGGGCAGAAAAATATGGACCAAAACTCATATCTATTTATTCTCAAAATGGCAATATACGACATGAATCTTGATTTTTTTTTTTTTTTTTTTTTTTTTTTTTTTTTTTTTTAACTTAAAGTCTTATCAGAAAGCCAATTCTGGGTTAAATATGCTGATGCAAAATGCCACACAGGCAAATTTATTAGCAAACATTTGCACAATATGTGCAACACATGTGAGTGAGTTCTGTAGTGTGGCTTGTTTATAGTTAGGTCTGGGTCTAATAGCACTAGCTGTGTTTCCATTACCCTTCGAAATACGCAAAATCTAAATAGAGCAATAAAAACTGGTGATAGAAACATCTGAATTTTCGAAAAAAAAAAAACAGAAAAAGAAAAGTTTTTACGCCTTCACGAGGAGGGATTTTAGATGTTTCGATATTGAAATGTGTCGCTAAAGTGCTATGGAAACACTTTTCCCGCATATACACACGTCACAGGACGTGACGTACCTGGTCACATGACCACTTCTCTCCGAGTAAACATGACGCGGTACATGTAGACAGAAGAGGAGACTGGGACATTTCTTACCTTTATACTTAAAAAATGATTACTGCCACATTAGGTGTGAAACAACAAAGGAATGCAGAGTGTTATAAGGAGAGTTGGAGCGTTCGTTTTATTGTGGCAAAGTCTAGCGGGATGAGATTTTACAGGCGTTATGAGGCTGCCTGCCCGAAACAGCCTTCAATGGAAACGCGTTCAAAGCGCAATTATACTTTGTCGACTCTTAGAAACCGCTTTTCTTTTGCAAAAATCTGTAATGGAAACCCAGCTAGTGACTCCTGAAACCAATGCTTTAAAACACAATAAAATATATTGATATAGGCGATATTGAAAGAAATCTCGATATATCTTGTATCTCGATATATTACCCAGGGCTACTGCAAATCAGCAACAATTGTTTTTAAGATTGGCTGGCAGCGCAATTAAAACCCTTTTTTATGTGTGGAGGTGGCAGTAGATAGCCCACTAATGTTATAATGTGTCAGTTGGTTCATTTGTTGATAGTTTTTCATCAGAAAGTGCTAAGAAACGCTGTTGTTAGATCCTTGAATGATTCATAAACAGCAGCTATCTTTAAGGGCAGTGATGTGTTTGTATTCAGGTTTTCTTTACATTACCAGTTAGTTTTTGTTTCTGTCTGCACATGTAGTTGGATGTCAGGTTGTCCTCTGGGGTCAATGGTTGCCCTGGTTTGATAACCCCCAGTGACTTCCACAGCCGGGGGTCAGAGGTCACTGACACTCATAGTCCATGACAAGCTGCTGCTGATTGCTCTGGCTTCCTTGAGGAAAGCCGAATGCCACAAACAAACCCATCCCCCCCCCCAAAACAAATTGGCCATCCAACGACTCCTGTCATTTTGAGTGGCCCCAATGAAACCCAAATCACTGGTTGAACCTTTATGGACACCAAGTGCCTACTCCCTCAGTTGGGGGGCCATTCCAAATGAATTGAGGCACATTTATCATTTTGAATTGAGCAGTGGTTAGTAAACTTTGTGTGTGTGTGTGTGCGTGCGTGTGTGTGTGTGTGTTGTTTTGAAAACACACAACATTAAATGAAACATCTGTCTTTGTCCCTGCATTGCTCCAAGGCCCGGGTAGGCATTTAAAAGACTGGTTGTTGTTTTTGAGTACGAGACCTCAACTATATGCGATAAATTCATTACTTCAGGGCGACCCCCCCCCCCCCACCCCATCAGCCCCCACCCACCACATCTTGTCAAAAGGCTACACAGTGTCCCTGTAAGCACAGTTGTACTTTATGGCATAAACAGGAAATAAACTGCACACCTACAGGGATAGATTCCAGTCATTATGACAAGATGAAGCTTCTTGCTTGTTTTTTTTTCTCTCTCCCTCCTCTCTCCTCCCACATCTCCATGCTCAAATAGTAAGTCAATTTATTGGCTTTATCAATCCCAGGGGACCTTTTTCAGTGTGTCACATCAACGTTAATTGCCACAGACGTATGAAGTAGAAGCTCTCTCGCTGCTTCTGCAGCGAGGATGTATTACAAACAGCCTTTGACAAAGCGACCTATGTTACAGACTGTGATGATTGCTTCCTTCCCCAGCTCAACATGAAAGATATTTTGTCAGTAAACAGAATGAGGGAGGTAAAAAAAAAAAAAAAAAAAAGCCTGCTTGCATTATCTGATCCAGTGCAGTTACGGATATTACGAGGTAACTGAAAGATGGAGTTTCACGGGTGATGGCACGAAGGTCAAGAAGAACTTTTTTTCTACAAGATCACAGCCTGAAGTAAATGGATGTGTGTATGGGAAATCCTGACGCCAAACTTTTTTCTTTGTGTGTGTGTGTGTTGGTGGCGTTTGGGGGGGGGGGGGGTTAATGGTGACGGCAGTGTTGGCAGCAAAGAAATCGTGCATTGAGCCATCATCACAAGACAGAAGACTTTCCTCTCCTTTTAATTAAACATCGAGGAAACAAAGTGGCGCCAGAGGCCCAATGCCCTTCGTCAGGATTTGTAAGGTCGATGTAAATTGTGAAATTACAGCAAAAATTGGAGTCTGTGGAGTCGCTGAAGAAAACAGAACAGGCAACAGTGGAATGTGTAGGACTTTTAAGAGCTCAGATTACTGTGGGTTTTAGGTATAAATGACTACAGTTATCAGGATGTGAAAAGAAAATAATGGACTCACGTCATTATTTAAATATGAATCAGAAAAATATGTCATTTGGTTTGGCTAACTGTCGGGTTAGAAAGGTGTGTCCGGTGTGTCAAATAAAGAGGAACAAGGTGGTATGTAATGACAAATGGCAAAGTGTGGCAAACAATAGAAGGGCAAAAATGTGGAACAAAAAGATGCAAAATGTAAGGGAAAAACGTAAACAAGTAAAATTTATTGGGCAAAAGTTGGCTTATTTGGATGAATATTGCTAAAAAAAACATTTGTTGTGTCAAAAAGAACTTGCAAATATGTACAAAAATAGGAATAAAGGGATATTTATTGGCAAAAGGTAGCTAAAGTCTGAAAAAAGGGTCAGAATTCACAAAACGGCCAAAGGAAATCGCTAAAAAAAGGGTTAAAAAAGTTTTTCCTTTTTAAGGTTTTCTCGGGGAATAATAATTCAAATTAAGACATAAAGAGCCACATGTTGAGAATCACTGACTTAATAACTACATGGTGTCGCTGATACTGTAGTGGGCTGGTCTGGACAGAAAATGCCAGGGTGGAATTTTTCTCCCAGTCCACCCCTGGCTGTGCATTAAAGATTTCAGTGCCGGTTGGTGATGAAGGGTATAGGTTTGAGGTCTGTGGTACATTTCTCACCATAGCTCGGCATAGCAACAAGTCAGCTGCTCGTGTTCTGACCAGGTGGCCAGGGACACAAAGGGCATTCCCCTCCAGAATAGGCTCAGGCACAAACTGCTTACACGTGCAAGTGTTTGCACGCATGTCCGTATGCAAATCTGTCTAATTTAGCTGTCTCCACAAGGACACACGGAATCAATCTGCTCCCTTGCAGCCTTCAGCCACAGTTGCACTGCGGTGCTGTGCATACGTAGGGGATGCCACGCAGAGGCGGTTTCCTCTAAATGTGTCAACAGGAAGCCATGCTCACACTGTGCCTCCCAGAAGATTGATAATGAACGATTGCTCATTAACAGAGACTATTAGCCATGTCCACATGTGAAGTCCCACGAGTGGTTAAAATACTCGCTGAATGGACACACTACGGTATGAAGACTAATTGCCTTTGAAGGTGGGGTTTGTATTTCTCTTCTCATTCTCCTGGGGCCTATGTGCGGAACTTCACTTGGCAATAATTGCTGTGATTTTCATTGTCATTTACTTTTTCTTGAGCAGTATATCAGGAAGTTATTTGCTTACAAGACAACCTTAACTATAGATAACCAAGAACAAATTTTTAGACCCTTAGTCTTTGGACGTATATGTTGAGTACTGAGATGTTCCATTCAAAATATGCCTACATACACAAGCTGGGTGGAATTCCATCGAATAACTAAGAGACTGAAGCAGAATTTATGTTAATTCTACTGATATGCGAGACTTTGGTTTAGACATCTAAAAGTAATTTAACATGGACAAGAATTACACAAAGGTTGGCTCTCGCACATCAATGTCATGCTCCCTATCCCTAGATTACGATTTGATGAAAATCAAAAACAGATCATTAACACAAAGCTACCAAACAAAGTAAGAGGGAGAGAAAAAAGCGATTCTCTCTGCTAGATGCTTTGTTTCGTGGGTAACAACTATTGCCACAACATATGGCCACCAAGCTGCAGACTCACTGAGATGTGATGTGCATTTGGTTGGATGATATTTCCTCAAATTACATTGGCAGGTTTATCGTGTGAAGAATTAACCAATTTGTAAAGCTGGGGAATCAGGCTGGTGCTCAGTTGTTTGCAGTGATGTATCAGGATGGAGAGATTTGAACAGGTGCTCAGTGCTGGAATGCAACACTCTGGTGTGTGCCGCTGCAACACGGAGCGTTTTTTTTAAATTTATTTTTTTTTTTTTATGGGCGAACGTACCTCAATCTTTGTTTGGATTCTGGGAGGATTTATACCTATTACTCGAACATGATAGAGAGAACAAGATGGAGTGTTTCGAAGTGTTACGTCAGGAGAGTTGGGGAGGATTTTTATGAGAATACAAATTAGTCGAAACAAGATTCAGACCTGTATAGGATTGCAGGTTTATGAAACATGAAGTTAGCAACCTTACTAGTGTAGAATTTAAATTTTGAGGCCATTTAGAGGGTTTTTAATGAGATAGATTAGTTACGCGTATGGTTACGAAGACAGAAAAGCTGTCTTTACTTCTTTCTTGGCAATATAATTACCCTTTGGATGCCCTTTGTTTAAAAGCTTTCATACAAACATTTTCCTACTTCACTTCAGAGAAAACGCAGCAGAAAGCGAACATTTGAATCCGATCATGCCCAAACGTTACAATGGAATATAGATGACTGTTCCCGAAGCAAAACTCCCTTCCCTCCATCTTTGGTCCCAAGACACTAAAGTATGGACTCCAGACCTTTTCCAGCATCTCTTTTTTTCTAAGAGTGACAGGTATGATGAATAACAAGTCATGTCTTACCACAATGTTATCAAGTCTTTAGAGGAAAAAAAAGGGCAATTCTCTCCTTTCTTCCCTGTAAGTGACTGAGAGTTAGGAAAGGCAACTCTGATTTTCCCGTTCAAAACCCCAGTGACGGTTTGGACACATGAAAAGACATCTTGCTGCGTGAGTGCAGGACTGAGATGAGACCTTGTCGTCTGGAAGGCCCCCTGTGGTAATTTATGATGTCCGTCCTGGGCCTGTCATTACCTTCCTTCCAATGCCTTCGTCCTCCGTCTATGAAAAGAGATGGCGAGATAATTAACGCGCTTGTGAGTCCTCGCACTTCCTTGACACACTTGACTCTGTTTAATAAATGATGTCCCATATTTTCCCATTCATTATAACGTCATTAAGACATATTAATTCCCCCTGCTGCTTTAACCTTTTAGCCAATGTTACCACAGTAGCCCCTTTACGGATAGCCCCGTTCTTTGTGCAACACCTCTTGCGTGTTGTACCACTTAGGTTATGTTGTCCTCCAAGGGCCGTTATGCAATAAGCCCATTTAGGAAAGAAAAAAAAACAAAAAAAGCTTGGTGGCTAAACCCTCATTTACAAAGCAAGTATTTTAAGATTTGAGCAGGATGTATGAAAGTCTAACTTCCTAGAGATTTGTTAAGTACTTTTTGCCTGCAGGTATGAGTAGTGGCTCCTGAAGGATGAAAAAAAGGCAGTGACAGACTGTTGACCCAGTTACAAGCCCAGGATTTCCTTTGTTTGTGTAGAATTTTTTTATATATGTATATAACAGTGAAGTGTACAGTGTTCTGTTGTTATTAGAATATTGTGTCTGGTAACTACACAAATGATCTCAAGTGGGAACAAATTAAGGGGAGGTAAAAAAAAATATATATATATATATATATATATATTTCTACACACTACTAATGAATGGAGGCTTCCATCTGCAGCCGAGTATTTCTGTTTGGATTCTTATTTGAAATTATTGGCCCAGTAACCTGCTTTACACACACTTGCGGAGACAAATTTAAAAGTGGTGCGATGGTGGGGGTAAAAAAAAACTAGGGGTGTGTGTGTGTGTGTGTGTGTGTGTGTGTGTGTGTGGCACAGGTGAGTATGCCCTTGAATTGGCCTGGGACCACCAATTCTTGACTCATTTAACTGCTCATTTATAACAGGTGGGCAGCATTAAGCTCTGCAGGTCCAAAGTCTGATCTCACATTCCCTATTCATACCTTAATCATGGTAGACTAAAAACCTAATCTGTCTCCAGATCAGTGGCCAGGGACCCATTTTATCTAGGCTCGCTAAACATATTGTGTAAAAGCCCATTTACTGTAAATTGCAGCTATTAATCGTCAACTCAAACAGGCAGCCGCAATGTATTGGGGGTAAAAGAATTAATGGATAGTTGGTGAAGAATAGTCAAGAGAACCTGAAGGATATAAAAAAAAAACAAAAAAAACAACTAAGCCGGTTGGTGTATATTTTGGAGGAAATTGATTTAACTTAAGGTGGAAATAATGATAATAACTCATAAAAGGCAGATAATGAGTTTAGACTTTTAAAGAAATGACCTGAAACAGAAGTGTAATCATTCAAACCAATAGGTATCCTTCAGTTCAGGCTTTTTACTTTCTTTGCAATAAGGTATGAACTATTTCCGATTGCTGCTATCTAACGTTTCCCAATGACTGTTTGTCATGTTGGTCCTGGCCTGAATATTAAGCCATATTTTATTTTTTCACTGTCTTACTAATGATTAGAAAATTTTAATCAATGTATCTGTTTTCTGGAATTTCATTTGTTTTCTTGAAAAGGCATTGGCATGGATATCTATCTGCAGTGTCCATCCGTGTGAGTGTTGTAGGGGGTCCGAGGCCCCTAGAAAATTTAGAAATGTATAATCCTCTGACAAACAAATTTTGTGAAATAAAACAAAAGTTTTTTGTTTTTTTTCTTCTTAATACAAGTTTTTTTTTAATCGTTGTTATTGCCTTACTTCAAAACCAAAAAACATATTTGTTGAATTGGTAAAGGATCGTTACTCATGCTTGCTATAGGTCCTCCACTAATAGATACTCACAGACACTGTTAATACAAGAAATAACATTTTGTTCAAAAGACTGATTCGAAGACGCCCCCCCATCTCATTAATTTTGAGATTATGAAGCCCAAATTTATGTTGGACAGTGATTATTCAATTCAACTTTATATATACAGTATATAGCGCATATTACAACAAAGTCATCTCAGTGAACTTGACAAAATATAACGTCCGTCAGAAAGAAAGAACCCAACAAGATCCTGGTGAGCAAGCATTTAGCAACAGTGGGAAGAAAAAACTCCCTCTTTTTTTTATTATTATAGGTAGAAATCTCCAGCAGAACCAGGTTCAGAGGTGGCAGCCGTCTGCTTCAACTGTAGCTTTAAAGGTGGAGACAGTAGCAGCCTCTCAGACTAAGACTGGCAGCTGGTTCCAAAGGCAAGGAGCCTGGTAGCTGAACGCTCTGCCTCCTGTTCTACTTTTGGACACTTTAGGAACTTCCAGAAGACCGGCAAACTGAGAGCGGGGTGTTCAACCCAGACGATAGGGCACTAACAGGTTTTTAAGATATACAGGAGCTTGATCATGTATGTGATTATGGGTTACAAAGCGGAGGATGCACAAAGTAGAGCTTTAATCGGGTCCAAAAAGAAGACCTGACCCGGCCTGAGCCCGGCCCGAACCCGTCCGACCCCAATAATGCCAATGTCTCTTTACATACTGTATATGATAATAAAGTATGTTCTATTTTATATTGATTACGGTTACCAAGCTGAGGATACACACAGGCAGCATCAGTGGCAGCGAAGTGGGTGCAGGGGTCCTCAGGTAAAGACAGGAGCATCTAAGTAAATGTAATAAATTTACGGTGCGCCTGATTAAACAACAAGGGCACAGATGGAAGTCAAGTGTGCAACAATTATTACGACGATACCAATTAAAAAAGGAAAAAAATACAGAAAAACACACCATAGGGGGCGACATCACACCGTAGGGGATCAAAATTGCACCGTAGGGGGCCCCTACGCTCAACAGTGCTGACGAGAACCCTGATGCATTTGTGTGTCCTGCAATCTTTGAAGCTTTAGAACGGAACATTTTGGGAAATGTCATTCTGTCTGTGTGATGAGTTAGATTGTATCCAAGACTTTACTTTTTTCAATTTAAATTTTATTTAAAGACCTCTATCCACAAGTAAAGAGTTTAGCAAAGTCAAGGTTCAAATAAGAAACCACAAATGGTATTTTGAAATTTGATTAGAAAAGAAAAAAAAAAAAGGCTATTGGATGACTTTGTGAACTCTGAGTAGCACTATGAAGTTTGATAAGTGATGGATGTGAAAGTACACAAAATCTCAGAAAGCCTACTTGATGTAAGTGGAGCAATTTTGCACCGGAGGAAATAAAATTGCACACATGGTCAACTTCTTCTGCTCGAGTACACCAAAAACACGTTTGATCGCCTATTCTCCAAGCCTTAGCTTTTCTAAAAATGTTTAAACCTTCATTACTGTGCTTTCTAGCCATGGATTTAGAAACACTGTGTTGTCATACAAGTGGAAAGTGTTTCTTTTCCTTGACTAGAGATGTGCTTCATGTTTCTTTCAATGCTTTTCACTCAGCCTTTTGGAAAAAAAAAAAAAAAAAAAAAATGGCTCCCCTCATGACCTAGTTTCAATAGACCCCCTCATCAAACTCTACACACATCACATCAACACTGCTCAACAATTCTTCTCTGAAAGAACTCCCCACCGGAGACGACTGTCTGTCTGTCTGCTATTTCCTATTCTGGCAGTCCCAGGATGACTGCTGATTTTCATTAATATTTTTGTGAGAAATTTGCAAACAATCGCAAACATGTTTTCCAATCTGCCTCTCACCTGCTCCAAAATAACCCCATATGTCGAATACATTGTTTGGTCTGCCAGGATGGCTTCGGGTTTCCCTGTTTTCGACTGCATTCATCCTAATTTACTCCAGCACAGATTTCAAAGAGCCTGTCTATTACCCACTGTCAGTTTGGCAGAGGTGTCTCCCTGTGCTTTTTATGGCCTGCTGTCCATATGAGTATATGACTCACGATTTTGTTCATTCCTACTATATTATTTATCCGAAGCAAACTTGTGTCATACATCACCGCATGTATTATTCATTGCTAATATGTTCCTCGTAAATGACAGTAAATATACGGTAGATTTGAGGAATGGTTTGGCAAACAGCCTCGTCCCTCTCCCTCGCTCGTTAGATTGTGTTATTTTATGCCTGGTCGACAGCTGGACAATCTCTAGACTTTCTGTCACTCAACAGATGCCTGAGTGAGGTTTTTGTTTTTTTTTTGCCCGTAGCACTTTCATTCTCCCAGTGATCATCACTGCATCAAACTACGCTACATGCCCTTCTTTGTCATATTACTTTTCCGTGTACCCTTCGTTCTTTGGTTCTGTTTCAAAACCAAATCAAAGTAACAAACAGTGTGGTTATTTTGATTTACTGACTTTAAATCAAAACAGAAATACAGAAAAATCAAACACCAGACGAGCAGTATTTTTCTGTTTTAGTTACATGATACATGCACATGATATCTGATTAAAGGAACCAGAGGTGGTGCAATGAATCTACTGGTGCTCCTTGTTTCTTGTGATCAACTTCCGTCTGTGTTGATGCTGCCGTTAGTGGCTCACGGTATTATAACGTGCAAAAATATATTGTTTTTTATTGCCCTCAAAATAGCTGTAATTGCTTTTGCAAAAGTCTCAAGTGGTAGAAGTTCTACCATCTATTGTTCCTCACACCAGCCTCACAGTCAATACTCAGTCACCAGTTTATTTGGATGCTATTTGGACCGTAACACTGTTACGGTCCAATAACGTCGATAACGTTTTGTTTCAGACTTCAGCATCGAAACGAAACGTTATCGACACACACCTCTTTGCCATCAGTGTGAGGTGGACAAAATGCTTCAAGACCATTTTTATCAAACGCAGCAGAGGAAAAGTCCACCTCCATCTGTGGGTCTGTGTGGTCAGCTTAAAACATAAAGCTCTCATCCTAGTTTCCCCGTAAATATAAAAACGCTACTTGTCTGGTTTTTGATTTTTCTGTTTTGGTTTTAAGTCAGTAATACAAAATAACCTCACTGTTTATTTGTTATTTTGATTTGGTTTTAAAACGGAATAACCAAAGAATGAAGGATACACAATCTGCTGTCCCCCTCTTTGTGTTCTTGCACCTAATGGCTGTTAAAACGCACGTGTGCCATGTGTTGCATCCAGTTTCCGAGCATCCTTGATAGTATCACGCAGCCAATAAAAGACCACCTGTTCCAGTGTGTGCTAATCTAATCCGGCCTTGCACAGACTCAAAGGCATTTCTACCTAGTGTCACGTTCCACTCGAGGCCCCCTCCGCTATGAGGGAAAACCAGGCTGGGTTGTTAACAGAGAACCCCTTTACACACACTGTGACAACTTCACGCCCAGCCCCTAATCCAGCTGACACGGCTATCGACGCTCCTTTAATTGCCCTGTGCATTTTCTGCCTTTTGGAACATACCGAGGAATACAAAGCACAGTCAAATCTTTTCCCGTGCCTTTGCTTGTCTGTCAGACCGCTTGTCACCATATTATGATTAATGTATTCCCCCTGCATGTACATTTTTTAGTGTAGGAAACGCACCTTTCTCCAGGAAAAGAAAAGGCTGTTCTGAAGTCCATCACGTTTTTCGGTTGTATTGAAGCCAAAATACATATTTTAAAAACAACTTCTTAAAATTGTTTTTTTCAGGGTCTTGAATCAGCTTGTCTCAGTTTAATTCACTTTTCTCTCGGGGCTCTTTTTGAGTGGAGTTGAAGTGTACCAAATTGCGATATAGATTTTTCTGTCTCTTTGAGCTAGAAATAAGATCACTTGAAGAGTTTGTGAGAGGCGGTTTAGGGCTTATATGTGTTAAAACGAGATTGAATTTTGTCCATTTTTTTTTTTTTTTTTACCAACAAGCATGCATACTGTACTCCCGATACACTGCATAAATCACCGATAGTGCAATTGGCACATCCATATGACACTATTTATTGTCTTGTCTCTTTAGTTAACTCATTCATACATCTTGTGAACTCACTTTATCCTGTACCGGCCTCTATCAGTTCACATTTGGCCCTAGGTTTAGTACGGCATATTCACATTCCTACTATGAACTAAAAATGATCTAAATTAGCTGGAATGCCAACAGACATGTTAACCAGTACAATCTTCACTGTGTTTTCTTAACTATGGATTCTCAACTTGTTGATTGGGAGTAGTAGGTCACAGACCTGTTTTCTTTGGCTAACAACCATTAATGAAGTAAAAAAAACTTAAGAAAATTTGATCTTTTCTTATATCATATGAGATCAAATGATATCAACAGAAAATGTTTTTGGTTAAAGAAGCCAAGTTATAGCCAGAAGGTTCCTTGAGCAAGGCCCTCAACCATATTCAACCATAAGTTTTCCTATTTTGCATAGATGATTATTATTTTTGGAACACGTCCAGTGGGGCATCACGTTAAAAGTAGGCTTACCCTGTTATTGTCATAGGGAGATAAATCATGTAAACTAAAATTTGGTTGGGGCCAGGGGGTGTATGTATATATCGGTATAGTTAATATCTGAAATTTAGTACTGGACAATATCGGTATGTTGGATTTCGGCAAAAAGCTAATATCGAACATCTCTACAAATAAGTGAATTTATTTATTCCTGTTGGTTCAGGCTTGAAACAAAAGTTGGTTGTTAAGTTTTAACCGTTATTTTTTAGATGGTAAGTCCCATTATTGCATTATGTACTTAGTCATCCATCTTGTTTACCATTTCCCCCAGAGCCATCATCACACTAAACCACAATAAACCAAACCACACATTAACTCATGTGTTTACATGCAGTAAATACTTACTTAAATTATTCACGTTTTCCAACTGTAATGTAATATTCCATTTAATCTAAGATGCAGACCAGACCAGAACCACTGCTAAATGCCATTTATTCATGTTTTTTGTGTGATTTTTTCCAGTCTTGTTATTGGGGAAAAATGCAAACGCTGCCTAGGAAGTATTCTCTCCGACCATTTCGGCTTCGTTTATTTCACATCCACTCTGGAGTGGAAAAAACCCCAACAGTTATTGTAAATAAAGAATGTACGAAGTTTAACGAGAAACTGAATCTCAGATGGCTTCACCAATTTCACTCTCACAGGGGGTCCTACAGGGCGCATTGCAACTTCTCCTCCAACCCCTCTGCGGATCAATACCAGGAATCAGGCTATTATGGTCCTTTGAAAGCGCTACATGCACAATCAATATGTTATTATTTTTTTTCTGCTGGCTGTATTTAATACCCTCATTACTATTTCCCCTCTCAGTACTGGGAGGAAGCTATTCCTGTCCCAACTTGAATCATTTTTGTTGCCATCTGTGATTGTTCCTCATTTACATTAAAGCTTAAGTGTGTGTATCAGTGCATGTCGAGTGCATACTTTTTCTGAGTTTTGTTTTGGATTCCTTTAGGATTGTATGTTTGTAAATCTTGTCGATTCAGTCCCCTCCACTGTGAATACCTTTAGAAGAGTGAGTGTAGTTCAACTGCTGTTATGTGCTATTTAAAAAAAAAAACAAAAGGAAATCTGCTCCGAGTGAGAAATATCTTATTTGTCCTTGAAGTTTGTAAGGATGAGTGAGGGTGTTGACCAGACATTAACTGAGAAAAGGAGATTCAGAATAAATGGCTCTTCAGTCTTCTTTGCTTAAGTGGGTGAATAAATGCTTCGTGTCTTCTTGGACTTAAAATGTTTGCAAGGACAGTGTGGAATCATGATCTATGCGCTACACGTGCTACGTTACCTATAATCTTTATAGGAAACCACAGCAAGATCAAATGTGCATTAACTCTGGTGCAATAAAGCACTTGATGTATGCCAACGCT
Organism: Gouania willdenowi; assembly: GCF_900634775.1. Classification (NCBI taxonomy): domain Eukaryota; kingdom Metazoa; phylum Chordata; class Actinopteri; order Blenniiformes; family Gobiesocidae; genus Gouania; species Gouania willdenowi. The sequence continues at coordinate 14,417,086 of NC_041061.1, read as the reverse complement.
GCCGTGAACCAGGTGTGATCTGAAGCCCATGCATGACACACGCTGTGTCCAAAATGTATGGAGCGAATTAACTGGTAATACTCATTTTAATATAAATGAGCTCGACCATAATGATGCGAAGGTTCCCTCAACACAGCAGGAGTGCGGCATGGGGAGAGAGAACGGAAGGGCCCAGTTAGCAAATGGCAGTTTGGTGATAAATCATCTGTAATTAAACACTTTAGGAAAAAAATGGACCACGGCAGAGGGTGGGTGGGAGGGGGGTGGATGAGTAGGCAGGTGGCATGGTTGCCCGTCCTGGTGGTCTGGTAATGAATGACAAAGGAGATGATTGGAGGACTTTTTTTTTTTTTGCTCTTGGATTCCTTAGCTCAGACAGCCTGCAGCTAAAACCTTGGTGTCCATTAATCAGACTTCCTCTGATTGATCTCTCCCGTTTCATCCATTCAAACCTGTCTTTTCTAAATGTTAAGTTTTGACTACTTCTAAGCTCGGTCTCTTACTATGCCTCACACTCGTGGTAAAAGATTAATTGCGCTTGATCAAAGTCGTCAAGCAGCGGCTGCACCAGGCGTAATAGACTTAGAGGAGAATGGCTTTCTTTATTTGAAGGTGGAGGGAGCTCCAGGCTCCTATTATCTTGTCTTTTTTGTTACTGGTGTGGGAAATTTAATTTGTTACCATGCGTTTTACCTTCCACTGGTTTGGAGAACAAGCCTTCAATGTCACGCTGCCACGTGGACGAAGGCTGAACATGGAGCACTAGCACAAACTAGCATTTGAAGCAGTGGCTGTAGACTTGCTTATTGGGGAGGAGAATAAATCGGGAAGAACAAGTGACAGAGATTAATGTCATCCAACCCAACAAAATAACCTTTCCATCCCACACCAGTGTCACCTTACAACTGCTTCCTAATAAAACTAGCAATGTGACACTACACACTGTACAATGATAGAAATGCATTACTCAAAAGCCCTTTGGGACATGTAGATAGAATGGTGCCAAAGAAGAGATCTCCAAGTCTACTTGTGCTATTATTTCAAAGGACAAATTTTACTTTTAAAGAGTGATTGGTTCAAAGAGTTCACTTCTACAATCACAGTCTGTGTTAATCATCTCTGGGTTCCCACCTTGTATCTAATACAGTGGTTCTCGAACTTTTTTGGCTAAAGTTCCTCCTTTTTTATTTCTGAATCCAAATACGCCCTTTGTCTGACTACGTTTTGCTTAGAAAACTATTTTAATACAACTATAGAGCGTAATGATGGAATGAACGAGTGATAATACACTTTAAAGAATCTAATTCTGTAAATAAGTGGAAAGAAACAGGATTTAGTGCAGTGGTTCCCAGTCTTTTTTGGATCACGACCCCATTTTGATGACAATTTCTGGCGACCCCAAAGACACTTTTTTTCTAGAATTATATATAGATATATTTTAGCTGAACTAGATATATGTTTCATAAAGTGAAAGTATAAAAATACAGTTGTTTAAGATTGTGTGTTAATAATTTAAAAAAATTCAAAAGTCACTTTAAATTTTCATAACTTTCAGGCAACCTCACATGGGGTCCCGACCCCAAAGTTGAAAAACACTGGTTTAGTGCCTCCTGAATAGATTTATTTCTACAGTTTTTTATCGTCATCTTATGCATGGGGTGGGACCAAGGCTGACACTTTATTTGTTAATTTTCCAATTTTTCTCTCTCGAGTACCCCCTGTAGCGCCATCGTGTACCCCAACGGGTACATGTGTCCCCATTTGAGAAACACGGATCTAATTAGGGTTGGGTATCGGTTGGGTTTTATCCGATACCGGTGCCTAATCTGTATTTTTTAAACGGTTCCGGTGCTTTAAATAGCTGCACAAACAATACCTTTTATTTTTAGGCTTGGATATAGCCAGGCACCCAAATGTTTGTTTGGAAATGGTGCAATATTGGCACCGCATTTCAGTACCCAACACTAGATTTAATATGTATTGAGTACCTATTAAGATAAATAGTAGTTTAAGTAATACTGCTGCCTCAGAGCGAGTTGATTGTAGGTTTAATACAGTGGCCTTGGAGATCTATATAAAGAGTTTACACATTTTTAATGAGCATGCATGGGTTTACTTTGGTGTTTTTCCCAATGTGGGTGTGTCACTTTCTTATCATTTAAAATTCTGGGTAACACTCAAGTTTTATACATTAGGCTGGCATTACGTTCTCATTATTATGGCATGAATGAGGTGTTGTAAAGGCTGTCATTAAGTGTGATTTGTTACCCCAACTTAACCCTTTGTTACCCTAACCTTAACTCTAACACTCCGACACTGATACACCTTCAAAAACTCGTTGATAAACAGTGTATGGTTCAGAGAAACCCGATTAACTTGGGTCAGCCCGTGCCCTGCCTTTGACTCCCTATTCCAAACTGAACGTTCCAGAACCGTTCAGGGGGTTCATCGAGAAAAAAATAACCAATGCACCCAACCCCACCTAACCCGAACCCTTATAACCCCACTAGATCCCTCCAACTAACCCAAAAAATGCCAACATAGTGCCAAAGATGTCATAATTTAGCTGAAGTTGTCAGAGTTTAGAGAAGGACAGCTTAATGACAGCCTTCATGACACCCTATTCATGCTAATGACAGATAATTCTGTAGTTTAGTTTCAACTGGGTACTTTTAGGTATTTTATAGGTCACCTGTCTTCAGATGGTGTACTGAGTCATGTAAGGGAGGTTATTGAATCCCCTGTGAACCTGTAAAGAATAACCAAGTTTTATAAAGGAATGCTTCATTTACTCAAACATTGGTCTTTCCAAAGTTTTTGTGAATGCATCACGTTTGTGCCTCGATTGCATTTTGTTTTCCGTTAAAAGCATTGAGCAGCAACCTGCTAGCAGTTTTACACTGATATTTAGTAGACAAACATAGTTTTATATGTGAATTTAGACAAATGCTCAACAAACACTTTCACGGCTGTTTACTGCCTAATAAAAATGTAACATCTAGGCAAAGTTCTCTGTAGTCTTGCTGCTCTTGGGCTTTTGCTTCAAAGCCCCCTTAGTGGTGATTTTTCTTTAAACCCATCCACATGTATATCTCCTGATAGTAATCAGATTTTTTTTTTCTTCCCCTGGCTTTATTTATTTGCCACAGAAAAAAAGAAAGGAAGTGAGCGGGTGCTTTTCACTGAGTAGCCTGGCAGCCGGCCGCACTTCTGGGCAGCACGCAATCAGCTTGAAAATAAAGTACAATGTCCTTTACCTATGCTCAACACACACACACACACACACACACACACACACACACACACACACACACACACACACACTTAGTTTTCCCCAATGAAAAGGGACAATTCTGCAATTGAATCCAGCAAACCTCTCAGCTTGCCTTTGCCTTTAACTGTCTTACTGTTTTGGCTCATGTACAGCGTGGCTAGCCTTCATGATAACCCACATTACCGTCATTCTCTCACTATTTTCTCATACAATGAATGATTTCTAAATGCAAATATTTTAATGCAAGCCACACACAAGGAAAGTAATTATTCTTAAATTGCATTGATTGCTGACATTAAAGAAACTACTTATTACTCACAATCTGACTTTCTACAGTTGGAGCTTCTTAACAAATTCAGCTAAATATGCCAAGAGATGTCCAGATTGCTGTTTTCACCTTATGTCTGTCAAGAGATGTGTTTTTTTTTTTATCTGATAAATGTAGGTCAGACAGATACGAGAGGGAAAATCCAATGAGAATAAAAACAGGTGATAGATGTCAATGTGAGGTGTTAAAGGAGCCAACACACTGTATATATTCTGGATTAGAAAATGGAATTATACATCAGAGGTTGACTACATTTGGGTTTAAAGTGATTTGCGGGTTTTGTTTTTATGTCATTTTAATGGCTGATGTTCTTTTGATGGGGCTCGCCCCTCACTAATCTACAGATTGCTAGAATTTCCACAAACTAATAAATGCAATAGCTATTCTAAAGGAACAAACTTTCTACGTGCAAAATATCTTTGATGGACCATGGAAGAATTTGGTTACCAATGATGTAGGAAAGGATTCATATTTATTCATTTTACCTGCTTTGAGCAATATCAAAGACAATTCTATTATTTGGGCGTTTTAGAGCAGTGGTTTGTAAATAAGTGGAAAGAAACAGTATTTAGTGTAGTGTTTTTTTGGATCGTGACCTCATTTTGATATCAAGAATTTCTGGCGACCCCGAATTAGTCCCAGAATTAGTTTTTGATCATGTTTGAACTGAGATTTTTTTTTTTTTACTGCATTTTAGTTGCACTAGGTATATATTTAACAAAGTATAGAAATACAGTTGTTTAAGATTATGTGCTGTTTTAATTTAAAAAAGAAAGCAAGAAAAAAATAATAATTCCTATTTACATTTTTCAGAAATTTCAGGTGGCCCCACATAGGGTCCTGACTCTAAAGTTGAAAAACAATGATTAATGGCTCCTGAATAGATTTATTTCTATAGTTTTTTTGTTTTTTTTATAATTTCAGGTCATTTCACACCTGGGGTGGGACCAAGACACTTTATTTGTTCATATTTTTTTTCTCTCTCAAGTAACCCCTGTAGTGCCATCACGTACCCCTCGAGGTACACATACCCCCATTTGAGAAACACTGTTTTAGATAATTATGGCGTTATAATGTTGTGGCTTGATTTATTGATTTCATGTGGATTTGGGATTATCCAGTGATTTCACTTCCTTAATGACTCATTTTCATTTTTTTAAGCAGCATACAATAAGTACTTGATGAGTTCCCTGGACTCACTGCCAATGATTCAGACTCAATGAATGCCAAAGTTAAGACGAACTAAAACTGGCAAGAAAGATTTCACCGGTGTTTCGTTCTACAGTCTGCTCTACGTGCACCACTGTCAGCGTTGGCAAAGCTCTGAAAAAGGTTCAACTGGAGAGCACTGGTTTATTCTGCTGTGATAGAGGAAACATCTCCACAGAAGTAATCAAACCGGGATGACTTAAAGGAACATGATAAAAAGCACTTGAATCTAAGGGTGATAGAACCAACCCTTAAGCTAAGCTGATAGCTTTGTCCTGATGAAACCAGGAGGAAACAAAACATTTCAGTCCTTTTATTAGCATCACTTTATCCCACATTGTTAAAAGTGTTAAAAATGCAGATGGTGCCAAAAATGGAACGGGGAAACTTAAGTGGAATGAAAATGTAATCACTCAAACCCTCAAAAGGCTTTGGAGGGCCTGCTTATGTAGCCCACATGCTGATCTTCTCTGGTAAATTACGTTTGTCAGACTTTAAACAGCTTAGTGGTTGATTTGATGACTTGATTGACTTGATGAAAACAGTACAATCTTGAATAATGGGAGTCAACAATGTTTTTGGCAAAAATGAGCCGGTGCTGAGGAAACTGTTCATCTAATTTGTCTTTGTGCTGATGCTGATTGATGCACACTTGAAACGCTCTGTGTTTATGCAGCTGGCTTTGTAGACACCCCTGATTGAAGTAAAGAAGGCTGATTTTTAGGTTCATAATTTTAGTTTTCTGTTTATCCGTGTTGGTGCAACAATTGACCAAACATTGGTGTTGTTCAATGATACCGTTGGCTTTCAGTACTAAGGAGCCATTCTGCCAGAGATTTACATTTAAACCAAAACAGGCGAGTTAATTACTTTTACATACTCTGTAGTATGATAGCGGTTTTCCTTTCTCTGTAGTTTTTGGCATGTGTAATTGGACAGTGACTATTCATGTGTTTGACCGTTGACCTAAAGGCTAGGATATTTCCAAAGAACAGTAAAGGTTAGACGAGATAATGGACAGTTTAACAGAGTTGGGATCTAAAGTAACTCTTTTGCTTTGGCTACTTTATTTTGGTAAATGGTAAATGCGGTTTTATGCCTACACTAAAGTAGTCCCAAAGCACTTTACAATATCAACTCATTCACCCATTCACACACCAGATGGACTGAGCTCAACCACTGGGAGCAACTTAGGGTTCAGTGTCTTGCCCAAGGACACTTTGAAGCATAGACAGGTATCGACTTGGATCAACTCCCAACCTCTCGATCAGAAGATGTCCCCTTTACCACCTGAGCCACGGTCGTCCAATTGGTCCAAGTGCTTTATTTTGGCTAGCTTATTTATATTTTGGATGCAATACTTTGATTTTTCTGTACATCTTCATTTGAGATGGCAAGCCAAAATATTTTGTCTGTTTTAGGTTTTGTTTTAAAAAGGGGATGTTTGACTGTTAACTTGAAGCCAGTCCCAGGACAATTTTACATTCCAGTTGATTACGACTAGCTGTGCCCGCAGTGCATATTTCAAAAATGTCCCAATATAGTTTACATCTGGGTATTTCTCGCCAGAGTTTAGAGTAGATAAACAGGTGAATTCTAGAGCATTTGTTTCTGCCGGTCTCGGAGCAGTTCCAGTCGAACCCTAGAGTGACTTGAATACAGACTCAGCGTGGCCTGAAAACAGGAAGTTTGGAAAATGTGGAAAATTAGTGTTTAGCAAAAGCACTAAAATGCTCAACTTAGCCCAATTCCATATGTCTTTGTCTGAACACCCTCCTTAACAAAGCCTTAACTTTAATTGGAAGTGGGATCTAATCAAGGTTCAGAGGCAAAATATAACCATGAGAACAGACCTGGTGTTCTACCATCCACACACTCATTTGTGGTGACCTTTCTTGATCACACATATTCAATTATCTACTCTTGGGTCTTCTCTCAAGCGCATACGTGTCACCACACAAAAAGAAAAACACCCCCAAACAGCATACCTCAGTCTGTTTTTGCATCTTTAATATTTCAGGAAACCTTGGAGATTGGAGTATCGTTTGTTTTCATCCTTGAGGTAGCGGCTCGAGCTAAAGTTTATATTAGCCTCAGCATCCACCACATGTGTCTGAACATGAACAGAGGAATTGAAGGACATCAAGCGTCCAAAACTATTGCCTTTTTAATCTAATCTCTTCATCAGATCTTCTTATCAGCAGGACTACACTATCTCTAAGAGGAATTTCATTTTTGGAATAAAATGGCTCGAAATTATTGACATGTTTTGCACAAAAAAGTGATTTTGATGTCAGTTTTTTGAGTTGTATTTGGAGTGGTTTTATTTAACCATATTTATACCTGTAATAAATGTAAGACAGATGAGAGAGGGAGTCAGCAAAAGGTTGCTTGTGTGCCTGCTGGGCTGATATCATTAAGGGCTCTCCATGTATTCTACCTTTACTCAGCTCAAAGGGCATGTTAGCCCCGGGTCCATCAGCATGCTATTGTATTGTTCTGGCTGAAAAAAAGGGTGCACGAGTTGCTCTGAGCAGTCGCAGGAGGCGGGGTATGAGAGCTGTTGTTTCCCATTTACCAACAGGGAGGGGGAAGGAGGGGGGGTACACAAACAATTCAGTTTACTTCCCAACACATGTGCATGCAAAGTCTTTTTTTTCCCTGTGCTGCCTCATTCTCCCTTTTATGCTCTGTCTCACACTCTGCCTGGCAGGTTAACACTCACTATATTCCTGTCACCTGCTTAGTGCCTCCCTCCTTTCCTCTCCCTTCTTCTTCCCTCGGCTGTCTGTGTACCCATCCTGAAACCCAACTCTTTCCTTCCTTTCTTTCCCTCTTTCCTCTTTTTGTATTATTTCTTCATGCCTAATTAAATTAGGCTCTCGCCACTGTCGTATTTGGCCCCCGTCTTTGGTGGTATGCTGCCATGCCTAGTGCCGAGTGCCTTGGGAAGGCTATGCGTCCTTGTCCCCGCAGCCCTAACCATGTTAGCTGTGCTTAGGATGTCACCATTGGTTTGCCTGGATCCGCCTGAGACCACTTCAATTCCTAAAACAGTCTAATCACAGCAACAATACCAAGAACAACACTATAAATGCATGCAGACAGATACCAACAGTTGGGAAAGTAAAAAACTGTTAGATATTTAAGTTTTAAAGCAAATGAACTCTAAATTTTACTCAGGGCTTCAGCACCTGTGACCCCAAACAGTTTAAGCAGGTTGAGAAGTTTGATAGATCTGTTGACAAAGCTTGAATTTTCTTTTCTTATGAAGGTTCTTCAACCCAAAGTGGGCCCGTCTGGTCCGCTATGTTTATTTTTTTTTGGGTGAGCGAGTAGAGGAGACATGGTAACAGGTGGCCAAAAATGGTCCAATAGTGGCAAGAAAAAAGTATAAAATGACTAAAACGGAACCAGGTAGCTTAAATGGGCAAAATGTGGCAAACAATAGCGAAAAAGGGCAAAAATCTGGAACAAAAAAGGCAAGTAGTATTTATTGGTGTTTATAGCTTATTTGGATGAAAAGTGGACAAAAAAATATCGAAAGGACAAAAATTTCAGTGTCAAAAAGACATTTATTTGCAAAAGGTCACTACAATCTAAAAAAAAGTGTCAGAACCTTTTGAAGATGGGAAAAAGGAGGTTGCAAAATGGCCGAAGATTATAGGGAAAAAGAGATTAAAAAGTTTTCTATTTTTAAGGTTTTCTGTGTGAATAATTAAAATTAAGACATAAAGAGCCGCATGCTGAGCATAACTGATTTAACAGCTTCTACATAGTGTCGTTGATAACATAGTGGGCTGGTCTGGACAGAAAATGCCAGGGTTGAATTGAAGTCCCAGTCCACCCCTGCCAGGGGCCAAATCCGGCCCGCAGCAGAAAATAAAAAAAAAACAGAATAAACATCAATTATTGTGTAAATTACCAAATAATTCAGCAGTAGATATCTCAGCCATTCTAAATACACTAATTTAATGAAACTTCACAATTTACATACTTTTATCACATGAATGCAGTCATTTTAAAACTCAAATTGTTCAAAGGACTCAATTTCCCGGAAATCATTTTTCATAATTTCCCGAAATGAAATAAAAATTTGTCAAAAAAATCAATGAAATTTAAAAGAGAAAATCCTGCGGGGAATGATATCTGTCACTTATTGCTTGGATATTGTTGGCAGCGTACGTATTTCATGTATAATTTATACGTGGAAGTGCAAACTTGGCAAAATTATTGTTGAAATTGCTTGTTTTCCTGCCTAAAATCTGCGTCCTGCTTAAGATCTAAGTACTTTATATTTGACCCCTTAGCTAAAATAAGTTTGACAACCCTGCTCTATAGGGTCGACAGGCATACAAAAAAAGTGGAAAAGGTGGAGAGGAGAAAATGACAACACTTGACGAACATACTAAGGAATTTGCTGAAATATGAGCATGTTAACAAACAAACCAAAACCTAATAATGTATCATTTCAGTTCTACACTGGGCAATGCAGGCTGTTCTGTGTGAGAACACGTTTGAATGGCCAAAACCGTGGTTCGGTTACATGTTTAGTTCTGAGTGCTATATATCAATAATTATGCGAGAAAAAAAACAAAAAAAAAAACATAGAATTTTGTCTTTAGCAATGTTTGAAGTCTAGTTAAGAAAGGATAGGTGTTGCTTTACTGCCTTTGTCCTTTTTAATAACTTTGCTTGAACTCCATACTCATTTTAGGAACCCATGTTTCCATTTCTGAATTATTAGATTTGGATTAGTCGCTCAACCCACAATACAGTCCTGTCAATGTAATAACAGTTTCCGCTCATCTAATGGAACCCTATTCAGCCAAGGGTTATATATTATCCCTTGCAGGAGGGTTTTTCTTTTTCTTTGCTCCTTTGTGATTCTCTATCATCCTTTTATCTACTGCATATCTATCCCTTTTCTTCTGTCTTAACGCTCTAGACAGAGCTTTCGGTCCTTCTATTGTGTCAGCTGCACCTTTGCCAAAGCCATCATTTTGGGTTTTACCTCCTCCACTTCCTCCTTCTGTTTTCCGAAAGGCTTTTCTTTTTCTCTTTCTTCATGCCATTTTCTGTTTGGCTCGATTGCTCTCTCCTCCATCTTGCCTGTTCCCACACTCAATGCCTGGCTGTCGCTGACAATGGTGTTGTGTACATCCTGGCTTTGGCTTCTAGGGGTATTAGGCAGATATTAGTCATTGTGCTGTATTGGTCTCTGAAGTACTGTATGTGTGACATGCTTTATGCCAGAACCAGTCCTCAGCAGCCACCAAGCTAGCCTGCGTACATGCTTACTGGCAAGTCTTTTTTACTCCTTCCTAAGTGAGTCTTTGTTGGGTATGAAATCAGGCGTTTTGCCTTCAGCCTAATGATGTTTGCAGGAGGGGGATCTGGAAGTAAAAGGCACATAGCTTTTATCTTGGCGCTTAAAACATCTGTTAAAACAAGTAATCTTATTTTTTACTTGCTACTGATGTTTTATGCTGCGTTCACACCGGATGAGTCACAAAATGTTTGTGCGTCCAGATTACACACAAAGTTGCGTCTCAGATGCAAAATCTTTCCTGTGTGGAGGTGCAATCCAATCCGTGCGTCAAGAGCGTTGACCGTGTGAGCACACTACCGATTTTTTGTCATATTCGCAGGAGTTGAAAACATTGAACTCCAGCGACTGTTTCGCAAGATGAAAGCCAATCAGAGTCTTTGTTGATGATGATGTCAGGCCGTCAACACGGACACTGGTCTGTTCACCCATTCAACCATGGAGTAGAAGCTGTGTGTGACCACCTGGAGCTGTATGACACGGCCTTTATAACCGGGACAGGACTAGGAAGGATTTGGCGTGGAGGAGAATCAGCGAGGAGGTGGTAGTAGCAGGTAAAAGTTCTCTCTGTAGTTTTCATCTTTGAAAGTCGGCCCTGAGCTTGGATAGCATTAGCCGCTAATCACACCGACTTTTTTCACCGGTGCTTTATGTTTATGAGAGGAGAAAAAGGAGCGCAGCTCCTCGCTTCAGCAGGCAGTGGAACTCACCGGGTTGGATGTGTCGCTGGTGGGCGGTGCTTCACTTCAGACGCGCATATGAACGAATGGGAACATTTTTTGATCCTGCGGACCCTGCGGACCCTGCGGTACATTTTGTGATGCATATGCGTCCGGTGCTGCAGAAGACGCATGTGAACGCAGCATCTCAATCTCTATGAAGATGCAGGGTGGTGCTTCGCTTCAGACGCGCATACGAAGCGAATGGGGACATTTTTTTATCCTGCGGCCATTTCGTGTGGCAGATTTGTCTGGTGCCGCAGAAGACACATTTGGTGTGAACGCAGCATTAGGCCAGGTGGCACGTATAAAAATATTCACCTCATCACTGATTACTGTTGCATCACTAAAGACAAGGATGTACAGTTATGCTGAACAAACGGAAAGGGAAGTGTTTATGACTTAGGGCTGCACAATTAATCGAATTTTAATCATGATGACGATTTTGGTTGCCAGATTTAAATTAACCTGATTGTCGGCAATATTTACATTGAAAATGTGGGCACTGCTGCATATCAAATCAGGGACTTTCTCAACCATTAGTCAGCGGCAGTTTTGAGTCATATGGTGGATTGATGAGAGCTGTCAGCAGTAATTGTTTCCAATGAGGTGCATTTTGTGATAGCACTCTGCACTTGTGTATTTATTCAATTAACCCTTGGTATATTTTAAATTATTGGGTTAATGTCTTATTTCAGTATGTTTTTTTTTATTTAAAGCTTCATTTAGCACTGTAAAATGTTCATATTTTTAGTAGTGCAAAATAAATACATATTTTTTCCCTAACGTGATAGATAATTGTGATTACAATATTCATCCAAATAATGATGATTATTATTTTGGCCATATTCATGCAGCCCGAGTATTGCTTTGAATTATTAGATTTTTGAGACATAAAACTTTGCTATATAGACTGGGGGCGTGTAACAGGTGGTGAGTGAAAATGTGTGAAAACAAGTCAATACCTCGAAGAGCAGTGATGCTGTGTTCAAGGCAACTCGGAACTCTGGAATTTTCATCCTCCTACCTAAAAAAGTGCATTGGAAGGCAACAAATCTCACATACATTAATGTTTTTATTGTAAATATTTTCTTGGTCAGCCATGTTTTGAAGGTATTTCGATGTGTGCGTCTGGAACGCTCTTAAAGACGAAGATTGTCATTTTCACTTGGAAAAGCCAATTTCCGAGTTGTGTTGAACGCAGCATTAGCCATACAGTTGTTATAGGACATATGTGGACCTCTGGGGGAGTGCAAAATGAGAATGACCCGAATATGAACGAAATTCTCTATATATTCCCCTTTAATGTCTTTGAATCAACAAGGAAAGTGAGAATAGGGAACTGGTGTTTATAATGAAGATAATAGTATGATCGCCTGTCGTCCTCTTATCTGCCAAATACTCCCTGGGTGCTGTTCAGTAGATGTGATCGACTGCCCAGGGAATGGTACAAATCCAGAACACATATTTATTATATTTATGCGTACATACAATTTGTAATTAAGCTGATTAGACTTAATTGTATAGAATAAAAAAATCAGTACAATGTTGAGGTTCAAGCAGCCTAAAATTGGCCTCAAACAGTGTTTCTTCTCTTTTCTCTTCCTCTCATGGACTGTAAAACCTTTATGTATTCGGCCATGGTTCATAGGCAGCCAATGGAAATCTGAAACTGCAATGTAGGTCTTATAAAAAAAAAAAGAAAACATTTTAGAAAAAAAGACAAACTCAGTGAAGACGAGAGGGATACAGAGTGGACATTAACAGGGTTCCTCTAATGATGTTGGCCAACTCATGCACAACTACTGTATATAATCTGCCTTTCAATTCAACGTAAAAGTGCATTTTATTAATTGGTTTTAATGTAGATTGACTGGTAAATAACTAACCAATAATACTGGTGCTTGAAAAAAACCATCACCTGAGTATGTCTTTGTTTGAGGAGCCCTAATATTTACACTGTTAATAAAAAAGGAACAATTTCATCCACTGAAAAGAAAATTATGCTAAATTACATTTAGCATTTTTATTAGCGCAGACCTTCTTTGTTTAGGTCAGTTCTTGACAAGCTAAGCTTAACAGTTGTTGTGACATACTGTAACTGTGAACATTCAGGCTGCAGGCGACGAGGCTTAGGTTTCAGTAGTAGTGAGAGCAAGGGATCCAGGATAGATGAATTGTTCATATTACTTACTGTCGGTCATCTTTCATGTTGATACCAGAAGGATTGAGTCGCTTCCAGGATTAATGCGCTGGCTCCCCAGCAAACACATTTTAATGAACTTGTAACGTGCTTCTTCTCAGAAGAGAAGAGAGGGAAAGGTAATTTGCTGTGGCTACTGCATTTTACGCAGGTAGCTTGAGAAACTTTGTGAATATATTCATTAGTTGTAAGACCATTACTGTATAGAATAGCTTCAAACCATTGATGCAGACTCACTTTTATTTCTGTAAATGACTGGAACTATTAGCTCGAGTTAAAATATATTGCACACCTAACTGTGATCCCTGTGGAACGTGAGCTGGGAGTCGACCAGGCATGGGCAAATGGTGGCCCAGGGGGCCGCATGTGGCCCTCGGTCTAATTTTGTGCAGCCCCACAAATAAATGCACAAATTGACAGAAAAATACACAAAACAACAGCAAGAATACACTAACGTTTACAAAAAAGGAAAAACACAGAAAATACTCCAGAAACACACAAAACTACTGTGAAATTGAACAAAACCACAACATACTGTACATACACAAAATGACTCGAAAAAACATACAAAAGTACAGAAAATTACAACAAATGTACACAAAAAGACAAAAGGACCCACAGTACTACAAACAAACAAAACGACAACCCGAATACACGAAAATCACTCCAAAATAATGCCAAATCGCAACACAAACACTCAATATGACTCCAAAAGACAAACATTTTACTTGAAAAATACACTAAAGGACAACAGAAATTCACATACATCCACATACACACAATGATGAAAAAACCACACAAAATGACTCTAAAACCCCTTTGTTCTTTTCTGTATTAAAGGTGCAGTCTACAACTCTTATAAAAGTGACTTTTTGTCATATTTGCTAAAGCGGTCACTATGTAATGACAGCTTAACATGAAACTAGTAGTATGTGTGAAAAAAAAAAACAGGCTCATTGAGTCCTCTCTGCTGCTACTGCAGCCTTTGGCAGATTGCCAGAATGCACCGCGACCGAGCAAAAAGAACCAATCAGAGCCAGGATTGTGTTTGATGGACTGTCTGACAGGTGTTGCTCGCAGTCCCCGCCCCTTTCCCGGAGCTAGAGCGCCGTCTTTTTTACAGTGTATGGTCTGGAGGAGTAGAAGATGGAATTAGCAACTTTTCTGCTTGAAAGGTAATTACTGCTGCTTGATTTCCATTATGTTTGATTTGTGATTGTTACACTAGAACTCTGTAGGGCATGTGTTGTTCATGTGTGCGCAGCTGCCTCCATGTGGACTGCTGTAAGTGACACTGTGTTGCTGCTGCTGCTGAGGTGTGTGCACATTGAGAGAGAGAAGCGCTGCAGTAATGTGCTTTTAACAGAGCATGTTATTTTACTGTGATGTTGCTGTCAGACTAACATTAGCTTGTTGGCTCCTCTGAGGGAGGGACTTTGGAAAGTTTGGAGGCAGGGCAAGAGAGCAGCGGGAAGGGAGGGGGAGGGAGGGATCTGAGAGTTGCGGACTGTACCTTTAACGCTTGGATTGGTCATTATTCTGAATGCTGACATGAATGATAATGTGGCCCCTTGATCAAACAAACACATTTATGTGGCCCACGCCCTGACAAAAGTTTCCCACCTCTGGATCAGATTGTTATGAGTCAGGTTAGTTTTACTCTAATAGTTTGGACAGGTTTCCCATATTGCAAACGTGCCCAGTGTGCTGTATGCTACACCTGGCAGTTGTATAAATGGGCATCTTCAATGCTCATCTCGCAGTCTAAACACGCCCCCACAATGTTTTTCACACGACAGCCGTGACTCATAGCTCCTGTGACCTCCTTCCCTGGGGGGCAGCTAACATGATCTGTTCATCCCACTGCAGTCCTGATGGATTTCTTGCAAAGTTGCTCAGCGGCACAGGTGGGTGGCGTAACGTTGGAGGGGGAGGCTTCAAACGGGTGCTCCCTAGGGCCTTGCCTGTATGTGGGAGGGCTGAGCTGTTCCATAACAAACCCAAAGTGAGCCATGTGGCCGAGATGGAAGCAACACATCAGTTTTATTTATGGTGTACGGGAAGATCATTACGGCTGCTTCAATCTTAGCCTGATGGATGCCTCTAAGTGCCTCCTCGCTTGATCTTTAATGGTACCTTGTAATCAATGGAATACCTGACCCCTCTGCCCCCCCCCCCCCCCCCCCACCCAACCTAATCCTGCTGCCATTTTTTTTTTTTTTTTACGTGGATTGAGTTTTAAAAGCAGGTAATTAAACCAGTGGCAGCTGAGAACTCATTATGCTGGTGAAAGAGGAGCTGCCTATACCTTGGCCTACTGATCGTTCAGAAGTTATCTTTAATCCCCCATAACATTAAAGGCTGGCCATTCATCAAGTCACAGGGCAGCTTTGTGCAGTGAGAGGCTTCTGTTGCTGCCCATTTTTTTGTTTTTTTTTTCTCAGGACATAATTGAAACGACCCACTCTTTCAGCGACACACTCTCCGAAGTGAAAACACACTAGTATCAATAAATTAAGGCAATATCTCTGGATACAGTAAATTAACTTTTGCTTCAGGGTTCTATTTCCAACTCTTTCCTCCGGCCTTCCAAAATAAAACTGTAATTGCTAAAACTCCTTTTTTTTTTTTTCTCTTAGTTTTATACCCAGTAGTGACATTTATCCCACTAGCCATAATTATAGTTTTGTAATTAAAACAGCGGTCAAGTTGGGAGATCATGCAGAGGTTGCCGCTGTTGTGGGTGTGTTTTTTAGTTTGAAAACAATCATGGATGGACTGCCGAGGGCCTCCAAAAGGATGTTTTCAAGCTTTAGAATAAAATATTCATAAGCAAGGAAAACTGTTCTTTTTAAAAGAAGGATAAAGGGCATTGTTTATTGTTGGCATTAAGTGGGAAGCTTTGAACGATGAAAACAGTATATGATAACTATTTAAATTGTGTGCCGATTAAAATATGCCAGCTTTCACCCTTGATCTCTCTTTCATTCTTAGCTAATAACATTTTAGGTTGTTTTACAGCATTTGTGTTTTCATTGGACATGGACATTTTCAGGGTTGGGTATTTTGTGACCTGGCAACCCACATCATCTCCCTATTAGGCATGCCATACAGTGTTGCAATTATCAGTGTTTTGTTGTGCGTTTTTTTTTTTTTTTTTTTTTCTGTTGTCAACTCCTCCTACACAGTTTGTCCCATTTTGACAAATAAGCTATCAAAACATTCAGAAAGTCATTTGTAACTTTTAAACTATTTGACTTACTATTTTCAACCTTTTTCAACTTTATTGCTAATGTTCAGCTATTGCTAGGTTAATGTTTAGCTAATGCTAGGTTAGTGCTAATGTTAGGTTAATGCTAATGCTAGCCTAATGTTAATGCTCTGTTTATGCTAATGCTAGGTATTGCTAATGCTAGCTAATGATATGCTAGGCTTATGTTAATGATATGCTAATGCTAGTAAATGCTAATGTTAGCTAATGTAAATGCCTTTGCTAGTTAATGCTAATATTCATGCAAGCTAATGCTAATGGTAATTTAATGTTAAGCTAATGCAGTGAGCCGTGGGCCTGCACCTGCCTCCTTACTTGCATTTTCTTTAGGAAATGCAAATATTCTCGTTCACAGTAGAATGCTATTACAGGAGACGGATGTGGTTCAGAGCTGAAGTCAGCATCCAATGTAAAGATTTTTGAATCAAAGTTAAAGGAACTCTTTTTCTCTACTGCGTAGGATTGAGAGGGAATATTTTGGTCATGTTGTTGTTGTTTGTTGATGATTTTAAATGTTTTTACTGATGATTTTAAATGTTTAGTTGCCGACTTTAATGTTGTTATTGATTTTAGGCTGTTGTCTGTTGCACATTTTGATCATATAAAGCACATTGAGTTGCCTTGTGTATAAAAAAGCGCTATACAAATAAATCTGCCTTGCCTTCACACGAGGTCTGAAGGAGCAGGCACTAATCTTCCACTCAAAGGAGGTATGGTAGTCCTTGCTTGCCATTACTTTGGAGTGAGTAACTAATGTCTTTGGTGGTGACGTGGTAAGAGCTTTTTCCTCCATTGTCACCTTCGCTCTCAGCTGATTCCTGGCATCCCAGTGCTCAATCGCTAAACAATTTGGCCCTGGAACCGACGACCCATGTTATTGGTTGGCAAGCTTTCCTCTCACGCAACGAGGGTGGGCTTCCCTTTAGCTGTCTCCCCTAATCCAGCTGCCGTTTCTGTTTATCAGTGGATCATGATGAGAAAGACCCATAGGTATCGGCGCACTCTAGGTGTTGTCGAAGAGCTTGATACATTGTGAAAGCTGCCTCTTCCTCTCAGTCTTTTTTTTCGTATTCTCACCACTTCCCAGGAAGTTTTAGACAACAATCTTTCACTCTTCATCAAAGTGGAGTTGGGCCAGAGAGAGAGCGAGAGAGTAAGTGAATGAGAAAGAGAGCCGTAGCGTAAGGGAAGAGAAGTTTGGCGCCTGAACAGCCATGAGATACAGCCCTCCAACAGTTATTGCTGCAGTAAAGGCAGATACATAAAATACAAAACAGAGACTGGCGTGTCTATTTATGGACCAGATTATCGGTGCATTAATCAGGCCCGCTGTTTGGCGCTAACAGTTCCAACTCCCAGAAGCCCAGGCTACTGAAGTCAGAGGCTGCTTTATGGACTGCATCAGATCAATGTGCGCCCTGTTCACACATCAACATTCTGATTACTTATGGGTAAACCTCACAAAACTGTGACAATTTTGTTTATACAGTACCATTTCATCAAGAATAATAACATGCTTTACATGCAAGCGTATCTAGTTATTTACATCTTGCATCCGGCAGACCTCTTCAAAAATCCTTGTCAAAATAGAGAGATCAAAAAAATGGGCTGGAAACACAAACCCTTACCGTCAGTACTTATAGTAGACACTGTAATATATTTGAAGATAGGTTGCTCATTTAATCAGGAAGTGTCTTTTTGCTGTAAAAGTTTTCCAAGTTATTGTAAATCCCCCGAAGCTGTAGATGTCTTCTGGTAAAAATGATGAGTCATTGATCTCTCAAACATCCGGTTCTGCCTCATTCATGTCCTAAAGCGTTGACAGAGCTTGGACATTCATCACTCTTGTACGCGAGTTTATGATGTTTCTTTGTCGGTATCTATCAATCAATCATTGTAGCTATCTCAGTCTAGAGTGTGGAAGCAAAGTCTACTCCTGAGAAACTTCAACACGGTGACTGAACTATAAAGTGAATCTTGTGCTAATAAAGAGAACACAGCTTGTTTGGTGTGTGTCTGACTGTTCTGATAACCAGGAATGTCCCATTTCATATCGATCTATCTATATAAGTTGAATTTCAACTCCAAAATACAACAATACACGGTGTCAGTGAGTATATACTGTAGTTATCTTTACTATTTTTGAGTCTTGGGTAAAAATGTGTAAATAAGACGCAAGTTGGAAGAAACTCAAACAAATTCCGGCATTTTGGTGCAAATATTAGGAGGTGCGAGTTAATGAGGCTGAAGAATTGAGAGGGTTAATGTTCCCAAACTAGCTCAGAGGCCTTCTTCATTATGTGCCATTGTTGGGACTCCTTCCTTTTTGCAGCTCTCTCCTCTACAATATTATCTCTTTGCAATGCTTCAGGGTCTATCTGTACTAATTAGAATTTAATGGACCAAAAGTGATTGGTGTACTTCCAGAAATAAAGTGGGCTATTCATATGTAAAGCAAACAAACAGTACCCGAGATAGAAGTATTGTTTGGGTGCCGCCACTTGCTGGAGTCGCATCGTAACCGAGACTAGGGAAACATACAGGCTAAGAGGCATATTTAAATGCATGAGGTTTTTTTTTTTCAGTTCGTCTAACACACTGTTCTTCAAACACATAATATCTGCAATTGAATGTCTTGTAATTTTTCTTCAGCATGCACTTTACTTCCTGCCCTGTTTTCTTGAGTTGGCACTTTTTTTTTTTTTGAATGGCCCCTAAGTGGGTGCTCGTTCCATCGACCCTGAGTAATCATCATTATAAAATGATAAGAACCATTCCTCAACTGCTCCCTGTGGAATTTAGCATAAGAGACATTTCCAGAGGTCTGCCCACACAGTGGTCTCACTGTCTCACACGCTCATTAACACCGTCTTACTTCTCATTTTCATTTCCTTCCCTCTTTCTTTTCTCGCTGCCTTTTTGTCTAATTTTCTCCCCGAGAATCTCACACTGTGTGCCGCTTTAGTCACATCCCTTCTTCACTTGTGTCTCATACTAACACAACAGATAGCTGTAATTCTTGTACTTAAAAGGGCCAATTCATAAAAGGTGCTGAGACTCAATAAGGAAATTGTAATAAATGACGACAATCTGATCAAAGCTTGGAAAAGTGAGGGAGGTTTCATTACCTTAGAAGAAGACCAGCACTGCAGGAATATAAATGCTAATCTAAATGCCTTGATGCTATTGAACGTCCTTTCTCCATAGAAGCAATAATCATTTGCAGACATGGGATACCAAGGCCAAGAATTACTACAGGGAATTGTAATGCACGGTGTTGTTTACATGGTGCTCTAAGTGCTCATAGAGACCAGAAAACAGAGCTGCTAACAAACCAGAAGATGCAAGAAAACATATTTTTTGTGTTTACATAAAATGTGTATCGTCACTTGCTTTAATTCAGCTTTACAAAGACACAGCAAGGTTGTTTTTCAGGCTGTAATTGATGTTGCTCTATTTTTCATTAGTTGAAGTACATGAAGCAAGATGCATGTAGTGTAACTTGTCAGGTTCATGATGCATGGGCGTAGTGTCGTCTCCACTATGGAAAAGAATGTTGTCTTTCACAAGTTAGAAAATTGGTTTTTTGTTGAGGTTTGGCTGAAAAGGCCAACACTCTATTAATGTAAAACCTATTACATTAGTAAAACTGTTTGGAATATAAATTGTCAGTCAAATTGGTGTCATCCTGGAATTCCATGTTTTTGTGGTAGTTGCTGTTAGTTTCCTGTGCAGTTTTTTAAACAAATAGAAATAAAACATTTGCTTTTGCCTTCCGTTCAAGTTTGGAAAGTTTTAGTACTGTTAGAAGTAAGTACATCCCAATGATGCAGCAGAATTAAAAAAAAAAAGGGATTACCGCATATCATTGACATCATTGCAATAAATTCCTTTCAACTCTTAAACTGTAACTGAACCCTTAGGTTTTTTCTAACCTGCCTTTAGGGGGGAAATTCAAAAAATGCCTTAATTATGAGCGGGGCTCCTGGAGCAGTCAACACTCCTAGTATACACTATGAAATCTCAATAGAACAATCTATGCTATACTCACTACCTACTGAATACTCACTATACCACTTTATTCACAATTCCCTCAATCCTACCGATTTACCACAGATTTCAGAGTCCGCAGGTACTAGTTTTTATAAAAGGGGTGCGGCCAACAGTGACATCAGATGCCACCAGTACGTCACAAATCACCGTCCTCAGCCCATAGCAAGATTTTATTATGGTATCCTGGTTTGAACCAATAGAGGGCAGTCACACATACATTTTTACAAACTATTCCAAATTGACTGAAATGTCAAGAGTTGGACAAGAATCATTCAACAACACTACTTCATACTAGGGCTGAGCGATATGGACCAAAACTCATATCTCAATATTTTTTCTCAAAATGGCAATATACGATATAAATCAAAATATTCATTTGATTTGACTCAAAGTGTGACCAGAAAGACAATTCAAGATTAATTTTGCTGATGCAAAATGTCACACAAAGACATTTATTAAGAAACAGCTCCACAATATGTGCCACTTTTGGCTTTTTTTCTTTTAAGGGACAGCATGTGTGAGTGAGTTCTGTAGTGTGGCTCGTTTAGGGGAAGGTCTAGGTTAGTCCATCTAATTAATAATAATAATAATAAAAATAATAATAATAATAATAATGGCTTGGATTTATATAGCGCTTTCTTTGAGGAGACTCAAAGTGTGTTACAGACATACCGGTGGTGGTAAGCTACAATGTAGCCACCGCTGCCCTCGGGCAGACTGACAGAGGCGTGGCTGCCATTTCGCACCTATGGCCCCTCTGACCACCACCAACATTCATGCGCAATTCATACTCACTCATACAAGGCAATGTGGGTAAAGTGCCTTGCCCAAGGACATGACGACAATGACTCGGTTAGAGTGGGATTTGAACCCCCAACCATTTGGTTACTGGACAACCCACTCTACCACTAATGCTGTTCAGAGAAGTAGTGAAAGCAGTGACTCATGTATTTAAAAAACCCTACATACCCAAATACATTTGTTTTGAACAGATAAAAAGTTATAGTTTTGGGGTTTAGCTTTAAAACGTTTGCTTATTGACTTAATCATTTTCGCTTTCTATCCACAGTGAGACAACATTTTCGGGTACTGGCCACACTGTTCACCTCGTATGCAAATTCAGAGCAATGGCAAACAGCATTAGCCTATATAAATTCCACCAAGGACAATTTTTACCTTCGTGATTGTCCAAATGGCAGATCATTTCCTGTTTTCATATTGCACCGTGCATGTTTATCCACTTCTGTGGTACTTTACACCATTGTGTGTAGCAGGACAGTACGTATTGAACTGTGAATTACACTACCAGCGATCAAAATGTAAATCAAGTTCGTTTCCTTTGCCAATTTTTTTCCTTGTCCGCTCTACTTTTTTATGAAAATACTAGATTTAAACAATGTGATAAAATGTACAAGAAGATATTTTAGAGCCATTTCAATGTTCACAGATCACACACATTTTTCATATAGAAAAAAACACAAGTGTGTAATTACTCTACCCATGCAGCGGCATCAGAGTACATGGGCCTGTGCTCATGTCTTCATACAGCGGTGTCTAGTGAAGTGCAGTGGCATGTTTTGACGCCCCAGCCCGGCTCAGCACGGCCCAGTGCTCAGTAATCACTCTGCTATTGGACGGCTGGCATCAGCCGCTGAGCACTCCTAACCCCCCCCCCGACGAAACAACAGTTAGAGAGCCTCTTGACAAATTGAAGCAAGTTAGCCAATTTTCAGTTCATTGCACAGCTCTGAACAGGCACAAACAACAACAAATATATAAATGTAGAAAAAAGAAAGAGAAAGCTTTGTCGGTTTCTGTCTTGCCAACCTTACCTTTTATCTTTTAACTCTCCTACACTTGATCCCCCAAACCATCAACTATTATCTTTTCTCTCTACCTCTGATACGCACAGTCATGTGAAGAAGTGCCTGTGCTCGTGACTACTCAGCTCGCTCACCATGTCATGCTCAGAAATCAATCAGGGGTTAAGCTCACTCCTTCTAACGAGCTCCTTTCCAAGGTACGTCTAAGCCACGGGCTCGGGGCAGCCGCCGCACAAGGTACAAATGATCCAGGAAGCACAGGTAGGGATGAAGATGAGATGTTGGATAGGGGGCAAACTGGAGTCTGATGGAAATGGAAAAGACAGAGTGGTGTTCAGGCAGAACAAAACGGATAAAAGGACAGAAACAGGTGATGCGTTCAGATGCCACCTAAGAGGACTGACCGGACACGACTTTTCTCGCTAAGATACGTTTATTTCAAGTAAGGTAAAAATCTCACTAGCTGGGTTTCCATTACAGATTTTTGCAAAATAAAAGCAATATTTGTAAATGGCGACAAATTTCCACTGGGAAAAAGTACCTCCTCTGTGGTACCTGGTGCTGCTTATTTTAGTGCCTTCTTTGTTGAGGTTCCAAGAAAACACAGCATTGCCCTGAAAATGTGATGTAGGCACAAAACAGACACTGATTGGGTCTGAGAATCATCACAGCATAGAGTTATCAATAGCGATGAGTGAGCACAGCATTATATGTGTCTGTTAACCATATAAATTATCTGCATCTGTACTCGGAGTGGACGGGGCCTAACCCGAAAGTGGGCGGGATTTAATCCGTAAGTAGGTCGGGGGTTGTCTTGAAATGGGCGGGGCTTTACCCAGTATGTTATTGTAAGCATGCAATTGATATGGGTGGATCAGAAATTGTTATATTTATTGCTGATTAGAAAACTTTTACAGAACAGCATCAGCATTGAGCTTCAGATCAATGGTTTTGATCACGATAGCAAACAAAGTCACTTTTTTTTTATACTTTTTTTTAACTTTTGTGTGCGCGTGTGCATGTGTAGAGACAAGATGACATAGTCTAGAGCCCCTCTGCAGGTAAAAAAGATAAAAGCGAAAGAGAAATGGCTAGTGCGTGTTTAAAAATATCAAAAACTTTGACGACCGGCAAGGTGAGGGAGAGAAAAAGAAAAAAAAATCTCCGACAGGCAACTGGAGTCGCACCATGTCTGAACGAACCCACGTACATAAGTACAAACTGAAGTAAAAACAAACCTGAGGCTGAAAAAACCCTAAACGTGAATGGAAAAGACCCGCAAACCTGATTGACTGAGGGAGAGCAGGTGCAGTCATTGACAGCAACACATCTGTATGCGTGTAGGGGAGGGGCTCTGTGACTAGCCTATCACATAACGCAGACTCAGACACCTAGCCAATGAGGATTTTTATTCAATCCGAACACAGATATTTACTGGTATAATACTTGTACTCAGCAAAAGTTTATCCGTACCGGAGTATCCGGCTCAACTCTAGTCATCAACTCACGCACAGAAAAGAGGCATTTGGCCACCATTGATTTTTGTTGGCAATCTTATGAGAGGATGGCAGCAAAAAAGTGCAATCCGTGGAGTCTGGCATTTTGGCGTGTCAGGTTGGTGCTCAATGGAAATGCTCCAGAAAAACAGTATTGCGACCCAAAAGCGAGGAGTGTGGAGCCGATACCTCCAATGGAAACGTGGAAATGTATAATTAAGCTTTGAACGTGTTTCCATTCAAGGTTGTTTTGGGCAGGAGCCTTCTAACTCCTGTGAAATCTCATCCCGCGAGATTTCGCTGCGGGATGATGGACGCTCCAAACCTCCGTGTAACACTCTGTATTCCTTTATTGTTTCACGTCCAATGTGGCAGTAATCATTTTAAAGTATAATGCCAAGAAATGTCCCAGTCTCCTCTTCTGTTTACACGTACCGCGTCATGTTTTCTCGTCGTGGTCATGTCAACCCACTTGAAAATGTAATTCTGATGTAACATATCTAAAGAATCGCAGTCATCCAGGTCTTAGTTGTTGAGAACAGAACTGAAGATGCCTGGGAGGTGAAACTGTGAAGGTACAGTAAATATGTTGCAAAATGGGAGAGTATGTAGAATGTAATGTGAAAACTTAAAGGAAAAAAATGTGAACTTGCATGTAACATTTTTTACTTGAATAAAACATACGCACCCGTTTGACCAGAAATGTCACAAATTATAGGAGAAATGTGAATCTTTAGAGTTAAAATTAAATCCATAGAAAGTATTCACATATGTGTGGTGTGAGTGTGAAATTACAGAAAGATATGTAGACTGATAGTTACACAAATAAAATGACATCCAACATTTACTCACATGTTTTTTTTACATGTTATTACTCATGCCTATTATCATTTACAACCACAACTGTGCGGTTGCAACTTCTCCAATCTGCCGCTACAGATGCACAAACTTTTTTCTCTTGTATCTGCACTACTTGAGTTTTGCAACACATGGATCACATTCTTCCCCCGTCATTTGGGACATGAAATTCTTGTCACGTGTGTGGATTATTCATACACTTATCACATCACATTCTACAAGCTCTCAATATATTTACCTTCATATGAAACGTCTTCAGGCAAACTTTAAGCAACTTCAGTTCCTCGACTCGGCTAATGCAATCATTCTAAAGTAAGTTTTAAAGGTCTTTTCTGATGAGTTTTAAACTAATTCGGCGGCACACATCATTAGAAAGTTTTTAGGGACTTTAAATCAACACATTCTGCAAGAGTTCTAAACTGGAGATAGAAATAAGCTTCTCTCAAGATAATAAACCCAATGATACACCTTTAAATACGTCTTTTCTATCAACTGTATTAAAGTTTGGTTCCACCGCTCATTCTCATGCCCCCTTTTGAATATGCACTTGGCCTTAATTAGCGTGACACAAATTTAGTACACAGTTAAAGAGACAAATAAGTTTCCTGTCATGTCCTTACTCAAGTCCGAAACAAACCCTGTTCTCCAGTGTATCACTTAGTAGCCATTTTGCTTGAAAAAACGACCCCCGGCCTTTGAAGTTGAGGAAATCTGCTTCTCTTACCCGCGGATTATTCGTTTGTAATTAGTTTTATCGTTGTTTTTGTGCACCTCAGCCCAGCTGCTCTCATCGAGAATGGCAATTAATGTAATTTATTCTTTTGTGTGTTTAATGGCCTTAGGTGATACAGAGACACAACAACAGCAGAATGAAAAATACTGGCTGTTTGACTAAAAAAAAAGGATATTTCGGGTCTGCGGCTGAGGCCTGCTTGGGAGTTTTGACAAATGCCGAGCCCTGGGAGCCATTGTCTCACAGTTGGAAGCAAAATCTTGTTGTAAACAGATATGAGGAGTGTTTTTTTCTCCACAAAATACGCAGAAGGATTAAAGGTGAACAGGTAACGCATGAGACCACAGAGGATATAGTGTAAATCTGTTGTTTTCTCCGACTTGAATATTTCTCACCGCCGTTTGTCTTTTTTTGCATGCTTTCCCCCACGCTTTCGTTTTCAGGGTTTACTTGTTGATGGGAGACTCAAGCTGTCAGCACTTAGTCCACGGTAAAACTTTGCCAACGGAAAATCCCTCCCTTAATGGTCTCTAATGCTTTCAACTTCTTCATCTCCAGCACAAATGTCTGCAATTTACTCCAAAGTTCTTCCAGTTGCCTGCTTTGTTCAGGATACATATGTGTCAGCTTAATTATACTGATGCCGCCTGATTGACGCATTCAGCATGTGACATAACTAAAATACTCCAATTATTGGCAGCGTAAGGCTTCTCTCTGTCAAATGATCGGGAAATCACTGTCACGCTCTTCAGAGCTGTTGTGCCACCGTAATTGCCGCCTGGATTATCATGACACTGTCACCCCTGAAAGAAACCGGTCCTATCACGACGAAATGCATCGCAGGATGAAAGTGATTGCAGTGAATTGTAAGTGATTAGAGTTTGTCTAGACGTCTTGGAGAGTGATTGGATTGATTTGATGCCGGGGAGTAAATCGGACACTGGCACTGAAACACTTTTAAGTCTGTCATTGGGATTTCACACCACTGATATCACTTCTTTCTTTGATGCTTCCCTTTTTGTGCTTGATCTATATCTGATGATTGTTTCGCTCTTTTTAAGTCGGAAAAACCCACTCCTTTATTTACTTTCCATTACACGAGTCAGCATTTGTAGCAAAAGTGGTATCACTTTTAGTTTGTATTCAAAGGACATCAAATGCACTATATTCTATAAAATGTCATTATGTTGTGGTTATCAGCAAATATGCTTGATTTGAAAGACATCTGATAGTTATTCATGGCTTCATGTCTTAACAGAAATGATAAAAATGTGTTTAGCTTTGCTATTTGGCCAACAGAAAACCTTGTTTCTGAAATGCATTATTTTTCAAATTCCCAACCCCTTGTCAGAAAAGAGACAATCAGAGTCTCATGTACTGTGTAAGTAAATCTACAATATTGACACGTTTTTATTACAAATATTTTATCACAATTAGGGTTATGGTTGGAGTTAGAGTTGGGAGTAAAGGTTGGGGGTATGGTTAGAGTTGGGTGTTTGGCATTTGATGCTTTCGGATTTTGTCATGGATCCCCACTGGCCCACAATTGCCATGTTTTGTCTGGAAAAGAACGCAAAACAATGTTCTGTTTTGTAAATTTTAAGATGCAAACGCTGTTTAAGCTAGCAGAAAACAGTGTATGCATAGGTTAAGTTATTTTTATTATTACTGTTTCGTTATAATCTACTCCTATTTGGTAAATGGAATGCCTTTTTTTTTTGCTCTTGTGAAAATCCTTCTATGTTTAGGCTTTGCTTACAGTTTGTATTACTTTTACAAATCTATTTTTAGTCAAAGTTATTTTTGTTGTGTTTAAATTGGTGTATCAAAGGCTGTATTATTTGAATAACAAACACTTTTTTTGCATCTTGTCCTTTTAGACTAACCTTGCAAAATTAACAAAGTTTTTTTGCCTTTTATTTTCTGCTTTTATTGGTAGTTTTCCCAAAAACAATACGGAAAACTACAACAAGGTTTGCTAACGAGACACTTTTTACATGTCAGGGTGAATGCCACTACAAATATGACATAAAAACAATCACATTCACACACCTGCTTGCATAAAACCCGAAGACCTTAGTTAAACCCTATTTTTGGGCCAGAGAAGACTTTTATTTTTTTCCCTGAAGAGAGAACCAGCATGCAAATTAAAAAAAAAAAAAAAAAAAATACAAAAGTAACAGGTCCATTGGGGCGGTTGAACCCTGAGCCTATTTGATGTAAAGCCAAAATGCTAATTAGAAAGGAAATACAATTTTCTATTGATACTTTTGACTTTCAACAAGTTTATCTTAACTTAATGGCAACAAACGTTTCTGTTTTAAAGCGACCATGTGTTTTTAGATAAAATGTCTTAAGTACTGCACTCTAAAGTCTCGCCGTAATCATTTAATTGTATGAGGGATTTTATTTTGGTAATGTGTAGACGTAGAAACATCAGCCAAGTGGCTGGGTTCCAGCAGGATGACGAACGCTGCACTTTTAGAATGTGCTACGCCATGAGTTGAATTACCTCAAATGAAGACTATTGTGATTAACATTAAAATGGTCTTCCGCTCACTTTTGACACGCGGGTCAGGAATGAATTAGAATGAAGCAGACATCCTGTAACGGCTTACAAGGGATAACTTACCTGATGTACTAATCAGAGAACTCTATTACATTACTTTTAAAGCCATTCATCTGTTTGGGGATGAATCAATTCCCTGTGCACCTGTAGCTCTTTATAATCGCAATGCAGCCAAGGATAGAATCCATTTTTCCAGTGATGTTTTTCTTTTCTTTATAAAAGGATAATTCATTCATGAGAAAACCTTGCCTATGTGATTCTTTTTTTAATGTTCTATTGGTCCGATAGGGCTTTTAGTTGAGTGGGATTACAACAAAATTAAGTAAAACACTAAAACACACAACATGGACACATTTAGACAGTCATGCACAGGAAGTATTTTTTATTTGTCATGCATGGACCCAAAGCAGAGAAGTTTCAAGCACCACATTTTAGACACGTCTGCACCATTGATTAGTTAACAAGCCTGCATTTAGACCACTTCCACATGGAGGGGTGAACGCTGTGTCGACACAATGGAGCACATTTCCATGTTAACAATGCGGGCAAGCAGCGGTCGGCTGCCTGCTGAGGAAACTGGGCCACGCTAAGGCCTCGTGCCAGGGAGATCCAGCCAGAGGGGAGGATGAAGAAAAGGAGAAGTAGAGAATGGAATACAGACAGGGGAGAAAGTTGAGAGAGTTGTGTGTGTAATATGGTGGCGAGCAACGGTAATAAAGAGGAAGAAAGTGGATGGAAGTATTTTTAAAGGAATGACTGTAGGGTACTGTAAGCGTACAATGAGTGAGGATTGAGTTGGTGCTAGAGTTGGTTGTGAATGTAAAGGGAAAGATGAAGAATGGCTGAAAAACCTGACGGGAGAGTAAAAACTATTTTAAATTGGTGTTTGATTGCTGCAGAGCCGTTTCTAGATAGAAAGTATCTATTTGTACTGTTGCCGTACGGAGAAGCTCCTGTGCTATTGGTACGCATATGTAGCATCTTAGGGTTTAGGGTTTGAGCTAGGTTATAACCCAATATCACAACAATTTTTAGGGTTAGGGTAACGTTTAGTCACGTGACCAATGACTGACCTATCACGTGACCTAAACTGACCAAATAGGGGCGCTGCGTACGGATAGAATATTGGTATATTGATAAGGCAACTGTATGAATAGCCACTGCCTTCTAGATATGTGGGAGCCCTATGCTAGGGCTGGGCGATATGGACCAAAACGCATATATCTTGTCAAAATGGCGATATACAATAAAAATCTCAAAAATCTTAATTCAAATGAAGTCTGACCAGAAAGACAATTCAGGTTTAAATTTGCTGATTCAAAATGCCACACATACATTTACGATTTGGTTGATAAATGAAGGATACCTTGATCTGGGATGTCACGCTTCTATGTTGTAAAAGACATTTTTGGTTGTATATCTTTGATGTTAAATATTTACAGGTGGCCATATTGGATTTTCCAATATGGCAATGCCCGTCAAGTTTAATGTCAAATAGGTATCATAGACATTTAGCATCCCTGAGGTCCAGAACTTTAGAAATGTGTTTTTGATTTTGATTGGCTAGTAAAAATAAATCAGTTTTTTGATTGGCCGCCATTTTTAATTGGGCAACCCCATTGAAAATTGGCTCCGGCTCCCGCCAGGTTTGAATTCAGCAGGTCAAAAACTGCAAATATGTCAAATTTCGTGCTCGTAGACAAGTTTGCACAACTCTTCCCTTAACAGACCAAAACTACTAAAAGTGACAGCATGTGTGAGTGAGTTCTGTAGTGTCCATGTTTAGGGGAAGATCTGGGTTAGAACACATTCAGAAATCCATCTAAATGTGCTTTTAATGCTGTTCTGAGAAGTAGTGAATGCAGCAGAACGAGTATATTAATACAAAATAAATAAATGAATTAGAGTTCTTATCCATTAAATGGTCCAAAAAATGCTAGAATCTGCTACACCGTTACCAGCTAAACAAACTAGTTGTACAACCTCACTTATAATAAAGTATCAAATATGAGCAAAATAAGTGATTAAATACAATTAAAACAACAATTATATGTATTTACATTAAAACAAATATTTAGTGTTTTTCAGTTTTTCAATTTATTTTTGGGGAGAGTTGAGACCAAACACTGAGCTTCTGGATCCCCTAGTGCAGGAATGGGCAACTCCAACACAGCAAACATGTGATGGCCACATTATCGACATTCATGTTAGCATTTAGAATAGCGACCAATCTGCGCATTAATACAGGAAAGAACAAAAGGTTTTGACTTAGTAGTGTTTTTGTGTGGGTTTTCTTGGTGTTTTTTGGAGTTTTTAGATATTTTGTGTGTTTTTGAATTTATTTAGACTATTATCTTGTCAATATGGCAAGTTTTTGTTACCTTTTTGTTAAGTTTTTTCGAGTGTGCTTTTGTTTTGTGTGTTATTTTTCTGTATTTTTCTGTCATTTTGGATTTTGGGCAATTTCGTTAGCACTCTGTTATGATTTTGTGTACTTTTGTTGACATTTTGCTTCCGCATGTGGCCCTCTTTTCCCGAGAGACTCATGCAGACCTATGCATGAGCCATTGTATGCAAATAGCCAGAAACGGCTCTGGGTCCTTTAAGATTAGTAAGTCTGCTGAAGCCAAGATGAACGGTATGCTGTGAGAAAGTGAGGATAAAACTTTTATGTTAAAAGTGTTTGGTTACTGAAATGATGCACATCATTGTTTTCTAATGACAGTTATCTTCCTTTTTTCAAGATTGAACTGCATTTGGTTAAATAAGTGGAAACGCAGACTTAGAATTCAAACTGGCTGAACAAAGTAACAGTAAAAATTTAATTGACATTTTTTGTATGTACCTTCAGCTCACTTGGGCGTTCTGTTTCCTTCACCCTGAACTAATGCCAGCCCCCAACCTACCTGCCATAGCCCCAAGTCTTTAAAAATACAGTCCGTCCTGTGCACTTGCCTTCATCGCATCTGACACACTCCTGTGTCGCCCTCCTGCTGCTTTGCTGCACTGTCCTCCAAGACTCAACAAAACCGTCTGCCTTCCCAGCCGCCTGTCTGTCCGTCCGCCTGTCTGAGTCTCACCTGTCTGTATGTATCATTGTCGTTTTTCCTCGCGCGTTGCCTTTATCAGCCTGTCTGTGCTTATTTTCTACCTCCTGGATGCCTGTTTTGATTGTCTGTCACTGGCTGTCTTGTCTCATTCCTTTCACTTTTCTGATTGTTCTTTTTTCTCTTGATTTGTTTGAGGTTGAATCAAAGACCAATTCCCATCAGTATTGCTTTTTTTGCTGTTTGAGGTAAAAAGTGCCAATGTTTTATTCAGCTATAGCAGACGCATATCTACAACACACGTGAATAAATACATTGTCAAGAAAGGAAAGAATAACTGGTAACACATTACTTGAAGTTTTATAAATAAAAGCTATCACTATGAGACATGACACCTGTCATTAGCATGAATAAGGTGGCATGAAGGCTGTCATTAAGTGTTCGTTAACCTAACCCTAACCCCACTAGATCCCTCCACATAACCCAAAAAATGTCAACACAGCTCCAAAGGTGTCATAATTTAGCGAACAACACTTAAAGCTGATATCCGGAGTTTCTAAGAGAATGTCTCGATGTCCCGCCCTCAACAGCTCTACTTCCTCCCCTTCCTCTGCCAATCTACCAGAAGCTACACCTCTAAGTTTGTGCACGCACATTGCAAAACGAAGCTTTATTTATAGCTAGAAGCTTTATACGTTGGTAGTCGTGGAATGGGTAACTGGACTTTCGGAGCGCTCCTTCGTGACGCTATGCTACTCAGTGATACCTGTTTGCTGTTGTGACAGTGCACGCCATTCACTTTGATTGACAGTGGCCCGCTCCAGGAAGCCGAAACCTATTGGCTGGGCGAAGTCCGTGCTGTCTTGCATTTGTATAGGGGTTTATAGGAGGAAGGCGGGACTTATATACTATTATAATCTCCGGATATCACCGTTAATGGCAGCTTAATGACAGCCTTCATGACACCTCATATTAATGACAGCGTAATGTCAGCTTTATGTATAAAGCTTCACGCAAAGTGTTACCTAATAACTTTCTGCAAAGTGAGAGATTGTAGTCAAAGTGAGGGACTTTATAAGAGATCAAACAGAAGTGTATGGAGCAAACAGATAGTATGGGGAACAAAGGCTAGGCTACTTTACTTGATTTGTGTCCCCTCTTCTTCCCATACCGTGGTGGCAGCGAACCCTGGTTCTGTGGAAGGGCTCATGAGCTCAACTCAACACTCAACGAACCGATCGGTTTTATTTTTTTGTCCGGCAATTTTCTGCCCATGTGTGTTGAGTGCACACAGTAAGAGATGGACAACCCCTCCCCACTACACTCCTACCAACCGGCTTCTGTACCAGGATCTCATTTTCGTGGGCCGTAAAACATTGAGTTGTTAAATTTCTTTATGCGTCCTGCTCCCTTTGCGCCCCAAGGGCTCCTGGGGCATTTTAAATTGAATGATTGCCTGCAGCTCTTGGATTGTTTAACCTCTGTGGTGGTACCAACGGCTCGGCAGGACTGTATTTTTAGAAGTTTTGTTCTCCATCCACCTGTGGTTACACGACAAGGCGGAGCAAAGGGGGTATGGAAATAGAATGATGGCCATTTGTGGGGAGGTCCTCTGCTGACACATGCTGTGCCAAGTTGTCCGCCTGAATACAGCGAGGAAGGAGGGGAAAAAAGTGCCAAGAGGAATGCACGCATATGAGACTGCGAGTATGCGTAAATGCAAACATGCTCACGGGACAATGACTACCCTTTTCCTTATTTACGACCCTCACCTCGGCTCGGGATGCCAATTTGTCTGAGGGGCTGAGAGAAGGAAGGAAGGCAGGAGGGAGACGGGAAGAGAGAAAAAAAAAAAGCAATTGGGCGATTCCGAGGTGAGCGCTGTTCTGGGCCCGTTAGCTTTTATGGCCCACTAAGGATGAAGAGAGAGAGAATGAACATCCTTCCTGTCTTGATTGACTTCTTCTCTGCTTCCCTGCTCTCCTCCGAGCTCCTTTCCTCCAGTCTCTTAAGTAGAAATAATGGACATTCTCATATCTAGCCTGAAAGCATTTCTCCAGGCTATAGGAAACCAGAAAAAATATCTACAACAAATTACCTCCTATAATCATACCAGGACTATGAGGTTATTATTGCAGATTTAAACAGCTATACGATGATGTCACACATAGGGGGGAGGCTCTATGGGACTCATCAGAGAAGCCCGATATGTAATAAAGAGTACGTAAGCAGTAACACTGGTAACTTTGTCAAGGACATTAAGTTTTGAGTTGCAAATATTACCATACAGTGCAGATCGTTTGGTTGTATCCACCATACAACACTTGCGTCATTGTTTGGGCCAACTTGTTCCTTTCTCATTTAGGTTTATTGATCTTACATTAGTTCCTTTTGACATGATGAAAAACCTCATAGTGGCAAATTTCGATCCCCAATTTGTGCATCCAGCTTGATTTGGTTTTTTGTAGAGTATGCGCTTCCTCTGTTTGGGTCTGTCGGTGGTGTTTGTCTGCATCTTTGGGGCGTAGCGACACATATGAGTTACTCAGTGCTCTCCCTTCTTTGTGATTCAATAGGCACACCCCCACAGACCAAGGCTTAGGGGACGGCATGTCCCGATGAAAAAGTAGTGTACTGTGTCTGCAAAGGTACGGCTAACTTTTCCGCTTCTTCGTGGAGGAAAAAAAAAAAGCAAATTTCTCAAGCCAAACTGGGACATCTTTAAGTTAAAAACAGCACTAGCAAAAACAATCCCCTTGGAAACCCAGTTCACATGATAATGAATAAAATACTTCATTAAGTAGCTTGATTTGAGGTACAAACCATTTATCATAATAAAAGGTCAATAGTTTGTTGACATGTTGTCTTTGATGATTCAAGTTGATTTAAAAAATAGTTTTGCACAAACTCTGACAATAAATAGGAACAGAAGTTGGAAATGCCAAAAAAACAGTTTGAAAGAGACATATGTAGAAATCCAAAATGCACTTTTCTTTTCCTCACCATTTAAATGTTTTTTGTCTCCTTCAAAGCTGCTGAAGACAATATTTTTACATCAGATAAACCCATAGCAACCCATCATGCATTGCTTTGTGGGATGTAGAGTCTGGGAAATACAGAAGGGTTTTTACTATGATTTCTTGTGTTTCTTTGCTGGATATGAAGTGACAGTGATTTGTTTGACACCATTCATGCAACTTTTAATTTCGGCCAGATTCTGATGTTTCCATGTAAACCCAAAAAAAAAAAAACTATTGTTTTGCTGCAACTTTCAGTCCGTGAAACGCCAGAAATGTGTCAGGAAGTCACTTTGGCAGTGTTTTTAGAGCAAACACAAGATATAAAAACACTTCTATGCATCACTCCACAACCCATAATGCAATGTTGAAAACTTTTCTGACATTGTCAACAAACAGTGATTACAGTGGAGATACAAATAAACTTTCGTGCCATTTTCTACTTTTGGTATTTACCAAATAGTGATAATGTTATCTGGTGACTAAGTGTGTAGCTACAGTATCTTTAAAAAAATGGCTTTCATATTGGCTCAGATAATGTTGTTAACACTACAAGTGACAGCGTCAACAGCATGATACACTATTGATGGGTTGCCATTCCACCACAAAGCGTACAAGAATGATTTTTTAAAGCATGGTGGCCTAGAAGTTAACATTTCAGCCTTACAGCAAGAAGGTCCTGGTTTCAAGCCCTGGATTGGACACTTTGGTGTTTTCTGTGTGGAGTTTGCATGTTCTCCCTGTGCTGCATTGGTTTCCTCTGTGTACTCCGGCTTCCTCCCACAATCAAAAGATATGATTGTTAGGTTGATTGGACCGTAGGAGTAAATGTGAGTGGTTGTGTGTCTGTCTTACTCTGCGATGGACTGGCGCCCTGTCTGTGGTGTACCCCTGCCTAACACCCATTTAGAGCTGGAGATAGGCACCAGCAGACCCCGAAAAAGTTGAATTAAACCATTATTAGATACATGATGCTGAATGATTGACAACATCTTCTAAGGGAAGTTGCTGCCCTTTGAAACCAGTAGCCACGCTTTAAACCCATCACCAAAAGTAAGAGCAGCTGTGTGATTGATGTCATGTCCATGTTTATGTGTGGATAGAGTGAAGATGTGTGTGGGCAAGGCAGGTATCGGAATGAATGAATGAAAGGCAGAGGGCATACAAAGGATTGATATTGTACCAGAGATGAGGCGGGACAGGTGAAAGAGTATAAGAGTGTTGGGCGGCAGCTGGGAACTTGTCCTGCAGCGAGTTAAATCTATCTCCCTCACTTCTAGGAACCACAGTCCCTCTGTCCTTGGGCAGGGAGTGCTGACTCAGCACGGTTTGTCTCTGTCCCCTCTTCCTGAAAGTACAAAGACTGCAACCTTATTACAAAAGTTTGCTCAAGGTCTTGGCATTCATAAGAAACTTAGTTTTTCTTTTTTTTTTTTTTTATTATTTAGACTTTACTCTGAAATACCATCAAGGAAATTCAAAATGAAAATGCAGATTAGTCTAATCTATCCTTGCCTTTTTCCCTTAGCTTTAAAAAATTGCGTGAGCCAAAGTCTGCCTTTGGTAATATAGGACAATGCTGCTGCATCCGTCTCTGTTTTCCTATTTGATATCTCTGTCAGATATTCACAGTTGTTCTGTAAATGTAATTCATTTTCAAAAGTTCATCCTAAAGACAATTTTCACTGCACTCCACCCCCACCACACCCTCCCCCCCCCGAGTCACTTGCCAATTTCCTCAAGTACACACTGGCACAGATCCTTCCAGGAGTTTATACTGTATATGCTGCTCCATGTATATTCAGCATCGTACTTTCTCTGAGGCGAGCCAAAAAGCCCATTGGCTGGCTGGGCTCATTTGGCAGCCATGACTGCGACAACATACAAAACAGCACATTAGCATAACGTCAAGCACACGCATGTGGAGAGAAGCTATGGCCAAAAAAAGAGACATAATTGCTATTGACAGAATTAACAAACACATTAAATCCCCACGTTAATTAGAAAGTCAAATGTAAAAAAAAAAAAAAAAAGACTGTCAGGAGTGGCGGACAGCTGTCATCCATCATCCCTCTCATTGGACCTTCATGGTAATTCATTTTATGACGGTTGATTTGCTTCGTTTTGCAGTGGACTTAAAGCACAGCATGTTTTAATTATAGCTGCCCCTGAATAAAGTGGTCATCCTCTCAGCCGTACCCACCGTGGTGTAGACATGGTGGTACGGGTCAGTCAGGGCCTGTGACCAGTCAAACACAGCTGTCAACACGGGCAGTTGATTGACTTACTGATTTAATGGACAGTTCGATTTTTTTGGCATAAGAATAAGGAAAAAATTATTTGAATAAATGCAGTAATTCCTCCAGCAAAAAAGGGAAATAGTGATATTTAAAGCTAAATATTAATATTATTATTATATTGTTCAGGGGTTTGGGGAAACACAAGTTCAATACATCCACTAGTAACAATGCAGAGAAGAGCCATCAGATTAATTCATAATGTTGGTTTTTGAGAACACACACATTCCTTATTCCTACAGTCTAAAACTTTAAAATTTGGTGACCTTGTGGAATTCAGAACTTCACATATTTTATAGAAAACCACAAATAATCTACTGCCAGAAAACATTTCAAAGTTGTTTAAACACAACTTTGAAAAGTTTTTGTATGTCAACTTGTGGATTAAAATTATGGAACAGGATGAGCGTGGAGCTAAAACAATGTATACACATAATTCACTTTGATAACAGGTATAAATAGGTACAGGAATGAATCTGATCACGAGTCACCAGTTGTTTATTGTTGTTTTTTTTCTGTTTTGATAATTAGCTATGGATTATTTTTGTTTAACGATATATGGGTAATTAATTGTATTATTAGTTGTACTTAAAAATGAAAAATCGGTAGTGATTAAAGGGGTGGGATGAAATAAGCTTTAGTGTTTGTGGATCATATCAATGGTCTATTTCTGCTGTTGTAACTCATGACTCAGGAGCTAGACGGGTCGTCTTCAGATTGAGAGGTTGGGGGTTTGATCCCAGTCTACACCTGTCTATGTGTTGAAGTGTCCTTGGGCAAGACACTGAACCCAAAGTTGCTCCCAGTAGTTGACCATCACCTTGCATGGCAGCTCTGTTCCATTGGTGTGTGAATGGGTGAATGAGCTGATATTTTAAGACTACTTAAGTGTAGGCATAAAGCGCCATATAAATCAAGTCCATTTATAATTTACAGGGACTTTTCTTCAACGTTTTATGACATACTTTAGGTTGAGTATAAAAAATGTAGTCAAAGCTCCTTCATGAGGTATGGCCGCAGGGTAATCCCCAAAAGGTGATTCAGTGAGGTTTAGGTTATATGTTCAAGTCCTGCCAGATATAGATATAGACTACATATACTCTGAATCCTCCTTGATGAATAAATACACACCTGCCTGATTTATTTTTTTATTTTTTCACATGGCACCACAGCAGAGAAATGAAAGAGCCACATCGGTTGCAGACCTTTTCCCTAAGCTCATTGTGGTTATGCACCTGAAATGTATTTCTGTTGGAGAATTTCTGTTTGCACTCACTTTTGTATCATTCTTATTGTCACTGAGTCGTTCTTCTGTTTTTTGCTTCTTTTTCATGCTGTTCCTGATGTTTATTGGATCTCTTGACTGGACTTTTCCGTCCATTATTAGGTAAGAGTAACTAATTTTCCTATTTTCAAAAGAAGGTGGTAGAATTAGGCCTGGGCAATTTGGACCAAAATCCATATTTCAATATTTTTTCTCAAAATGGCGATAGACGATATAAATCTCGATAATTTTAAATCAAATAAAGTCTTACCTGGCGGACAAATCAGGGTTAAATTGGCTGATGCGAAATGCAACTCAAGCTAAAATAATATCACGATGCTTTAAGATAAACAACATAACTTGTGTGTGTATCACAAACATGGCCCCAAAAGTAGATGCACAAAATGACAGCAAAAATACTACAAAAACACTAATTAACAGAGAAATACACAAAAGAATAACACAAATACTTAATAGGACAACCAAATATACAAAAGTAGAAAAAAACAAAAACAACAAAAATACACAAAAGGACACAAAAAGAGGAAAAAAAATGCACAAGGGGATAACAAAAATACAATTTTCATTTTGTTCTGAGAAGTAGCAATAGCAGCGGCTCCTCAAATGAATATTTTAATACAATATAAGCTATACAATACAATATATATGTATCAATATAGGTGATATTGTAATTTCCTATATCGCCAAAATAGAAAACTCATATCTTGAATCTCGATATATTGCCCAGCTCTTGGTAGAATTGTGTTGCTTAAACAAAATGCTTTACCTGTTCTATTTTTCTTATTTTTTTCACACCATTCACTGTTAATTGTCTGTTAACTGCAAGTTTTATGTTGTGAAACCCAATGAGGCACTTGTTTTTTACCCTCTTCACACTTTGTGGTCTACACAATGAGGTGTGTTGCGCAATTGCAAATGCAGTGAGGAGCGTATTGTTCCTCGTCATTACCCTCTCTTAACATTTGACCTCCTTGAAATCACCATCCTCCAATACACAAAGTAAGCAAATAGCCAAACAAGGTGAGTAAATGCTAGCAGATGCATTATTAGATTCCCTATTTATCATCGGTATGCATTTCCTTTTTGCAGCGTATATGCAGTGTTTCCGCTTTTTGTATTTGATGAGGAGAGTTGCAGGACGTGGACCGTCGATTTCACCCCCCCCCTCCTCAGGTTGATGACCCATCTGTCTAACTGACAAAAACAGCGCTGGACACCTGCTGTGTACCCACTCACCTTGTCTGCTTCCTTTACCTCTGCACTGCCTTGCTCCTCCTCCTTCCTTGCACTGCCCCCCTCGCCTCTGCATGAAGTCAGAGGAGCGGCGTTGTGCACATTGATTCCTCTGCACACAGACATGCAGGGACATTCCCTCTGTCAGGGAGGTTAAGATCACTTGTTTGTCAGGGGTGAACCCCAGTGCCAGACTCCATAGAGGAAACAAAAGCATACAGCGATGTGGCTGACCTCAAACAACACGCCGGTTATCCTCACAGAAGGCTGAGCTGTCAGTCATCTGACTGTACGCGGGGCATTCTGTTTGATGCTGCCATTGGGGATTTTAAATAATCATGATGGTTAAAAGAAAACAGAATGGCAAAAACATCATTTCTTGCCTTCTTATGGGTCATGCAAGAAGCTGAGCTGGAGGAACCAATCGGACTGGAGCAGCAGTTGTGTTAATCCATGGGTGTCAAACTCATTTTAGTTCAGGGGCCCAAATAAGGACCACTTTGATCATAAGTGGCCCGCAGATTTTAGGCCCAAAAAAAGAAGCATTTTTAACATTACATATACTTTACATATGTGAAATGTGTAAAGCGACGAAGATATACAAGAATTGAGTGATAGGTGTCAGTCTCTGCAGTAACTTCATTTTTGTGTAATTTAGAGCAATTTTTTTGAGAAATTGCAAAATTTAATTTTAGATAGCATCATCATTATTATCATTACTACTCTCAAAGATGCCTTGACACTGTGTAGCAGCTAACTATTAGAAGACTTCTGAGAATTAAGTTTCCTTATTTACAGGGGGCCAACATTTTGACGGCCACAAAAAAAGTCATAATACCTAATTATAGATTATGGACAAACTGAGCATTGTTTGGCACTTTTATTACCAGATATCAGAATGATTGTTTTCATGAAATAAGATGTTAAAAACACAAGATGTCAAATCGTGGCATAGGGACTTTAATTCGCTGTACTGACTATGTACATGGATTTTCTGTTCAGCTTGTACGAACTGAATATGAATTAATAATAATTGAATATTTGCATTTCCTGAAGTAAATGCAAGTGAGGAAGTAGCTGCTGCCCCGCGTCGCAGTGTGCTGTATGAGGGAATTCAGAAGATCCATCCATCCATTCCACTTTAAAAATGGGATCTGAGCTGAAAAGTCACTAAAGTTGAAGATAGCGCTTGAAAGACAATAAACTACTGAATATTCTAAAAGTGGAATGGTTGAAATCGGTTGAAGAATGGCCGAACAGCTGACGTTCAAAGCTGAGGGGAAAAAAGTAAAAAAAAAACGGGGCTTTCCAAATTTAAATGAATAATACACATTTTTTTTTTGACAAAAGTTACAAATCACAAAAGTGCAAGCAAAAATGTGCTGAATTCTTTGACACGTTTTGGTATCTTAATGGTCAAACACCTCCTGCTTCCTCACTAATTATATTATGATGGGATATTTAGGACCCCGTCAGTCAAAATAACAGACAATGTAAAAGTGTAGCGTAAGTTCTGTTTGGGAGATACAAACTACGTTGAAATATTGCTTTGATCACTCTCCATAATAAAGGCCAAGGTGATTGATTAAGCCCTGAACATCCTACGGGTTGCTGCCAATGATAAAGTAAATGTATTTTTAATTCCAGGACTCCCGAGTCATTAGCAAAAAGGTGAGGAGAAAAAAACAAAAACAAACCCCGTCTCTTTTCCTCCCCTCCAACCAACACTATCGTTTCATCCTCACGCTCCCCGTACATGTCCAATCGTTTATCTATCTGACGACAAATTTATTTCAATTAGAGGCTCCGCCAGCTTTCTCCGTCTCCTTATCGATCGCTGCCCCTGGCAACGTAGGGCACAGGCTCCTCAGGACCACCAGCGCTATTTTCAACGCATATGTTGTAACACCTGTGTGTGTGTGTGTGTGTGCGTGACCTGAGACACAGCGGGCACCTTCGCCACTATGATCAACAATAAATATGAGCAGTGGCAAACAATTACCCTCTTAATGAGGGATTAATTGTGTCAAGATGGAGTGAGGTCAACATAAAGGTCGGTGAACGCCGTACATTCCTAATGTGTTTATTTTCATTAGTTAAGGACATTAGTCTTTCCTCTCGCAGCGCCGATGTCCATTGATTTTTCACCCTTTGTTTTTCAGAGACTGTAAGAGAATGTATGCATGCAGCCCTCTGTATGTATTTATGCACGCGTGCTTCTCAAAGTAATAATATGAGTGCCTGAGCATAGAGCTCGGCTATTGACTCTCGCCAGATCAATATTATAAATGCCTTTAACGCTGGCAGTTAAACTCATTTGTCATTTATTGGTGGTGGAAGTGAGAAGGGGGGGGGGGGGGGGGGGGTTGAGACTCGTCGACTACAAATGTATCAATCTATCTGGCTGCTAACTTCCCTCCTCGCCAGCCTCTAAGTGTGTCATCATCCTGGATCATAACCTGAGGCGAAGCTCTGTCATGTTCGCCGACGACAAGTGATTAGGTGGGACAGTGTTGTGGCGGGGCGGGGAAATGAAAGGACTGGTCATTTGTTTCCAAGAGGTAAAAATGAGGCGGTGCGTAGCAAAGCCACCCCCACCACCACCACCACCTGTCCCCCATGGCTGATGGAGACACGCAGTCGGCAATGTTTACATTTGATTTGTGTGCATGCGCGTCGCCGGGCGTTGGAGAGAAAGTGAGGAGACGGAGGTGAAGTCTCGCTGCGATGGAAGTGAGGTAGAGCAGGTCTTAAATTGAATCACTTTGCTGCCGCCGCCGTCGACATTGTTCAGGTTGTTGTAAAACTACAGTGAGAAAGGATGGATGTTGAATGCTGGGTAGTTTTTCAGCCACGCTGGATAAAATTCAATGTTTGTTTGAAGCAGTTTTTCTCAAACGGGGGTACGCGTACTCGGGCTGCTCGATTATAATCACCATTATTTTAGTCATAATTGAAATCACGATTGTTGAAACTAAAATCCAGTATGTTCACTTTTGCACAAAACAAAACACTTCTTGCACGTGATGTCTTTGCTCGAGGTCATCATACAACTCAAAGTGTTTCCATATAAGAACATTTGACTTGCCTTTCATGTTTACGTTTCTCCTGCTGTCCGTTAGCAATAACTTTCCCCGTGTTGGCCTGCAGGCTAGCTTTAGCTTTAGCTTTAGCTTTGAGTGGGGCAGGGCAGAGGAGTATGCATGCACGGGCATCAAACAACTCAGTTAGTATTATTAATCGTTTTATGTCGTGTGTCCCACGCTT
Source organism: Gouania willdenowi (assembly GCF_900634775.1). Lineage (NCBI taxonomy): Eukaryota > Metazoa > Chordata > Actinopteri > Blenniiformes > Gobiesocidae > Gouania > Gouania willdenowi. Next base: position 14,375,075 of record NC_041061.1, on the reverse strand, counting down.
TATTCTTTGTAGATATCCTAAATCGTGGAAGTTTCTTTTATTTAGCAAATAAAACATATGTATAATTAAAAAAAACAAAAAACTAATTGTTTTATCGAAATTGTAATCAAATTTTCAGCCTTACCCCTAGGGGTACACGATTGCACTACAGGGGTGTACTTGAGAGAGTGAGTGGGAAATGAACAAATAAAAGTTTTCAAATTATTGCTTTTAGTTTATTTATGTATTTATTTGACATGGTAAATGTATTTCAACATAAATACAAAACAAGTTTGCAGCTGATGTGATGCACAGAAGAGTACATACTGTAGCTAGTGCTAATTTACAAGTCCTCTCCCTGTTTGTGCCTTTCTACGCTACAGAGAAATACGCACCCACCCACAATACAAAGATTATAAAACATTCACATATGCACAGCTATTTACAAATGGGTTTTTTTTCTGCCAGGACTTAGACCTTCTGGTCAACATTTTAAAATCCGATATGGTCTTGAGTTCAGTTGGTAGTGGGTTCCACAGCTTAGCACTTTTGTAAATGAAGGCAGACTGACCAAATGAATTAAAATGTGTATTTTGGTTAAAATGATCATCACAATAATGATTATGAAAATGATCTTGATTAGTACATGTACTGAAAATACAAGTGTGAGTCTTGTTGACCTGAAATTATAAAAAGGGTGGAAATAAATCTATTCAGGAGGCACTAAATACTGTTTTGTTCCACTTATTTACAAAGTTGGATTCTTTGAAACGTGTGTTATCACCAGTGCTTCATTTGTAATACATCAGGTCCCGGAACACAGGCCGTAAGAGAGAGACAAAAATGTCATGGAATAAAAAACATTTTGCAAACTAAATGAGCTAATAATATCACATGAACACAAACAACCAATTAATCTAAATGTTTAATAAAAGAATGATGAATCAGCCCTTAAAGAAGCAAAGACAATTGCCCGTTACGGAGCGCATCTGTCTCTGTCAAATCTGCCATGTTTCAGCACCAAGGACAGCGCAAGATCACCTCTAATTTAGCCACTCTCATCACAAGGGTCGGTAAACTTTCAGAACACAAAAACCCACAAATACATAATCTTTACATTTTACACCCATAAGGCCATAACTAATGAATCAGCAGCACAGCAGAAAATGGCATGGAGCAACTTTTTAACGTATTTCACAGCCGAGGCCTGCCTTGTCTTTCATAAGCCAAGAGTGGCAGCTCATCTTAGCTTTAAACTCCAAAACTTCTCTGGCCTCAATGTTCAAATGTCTCAAAAAGTTTGTTTGCAGCACGTGGTTTTTCAGTCAAATTTAGGTTGATTCGTTTTCAGTTCAAGCACTATCAAGAAGACACATCCTGATGTCAAAGAAAGCCACATTTTCAAAGATATTTACTTTGAATATAAACCATTATGGATAATTCTAAATGTAACATGCTTCCTAACAAAACGTCAATGCAGAAAGAAGAGTAAAAAACGCCACTACTTTGTCTGTCATTCAACATGCAATAGCAACGGTTGTAAAGAAACAAAAACTTCCTTGAATACAACCAAACTCTGTCCAACTTGGCCTTCAACTTGTTTCACTTTTCTTTAGTCTAGTTCAGGGGCTAAAGACGGAGCAGTTTAATCTCAAGTGGGCCAAAGATTTTATGCAGGAAAATGAGTAATTTCAACATTATCAGGCCCTAGTTTGCACTTCTACATATGGAAAATACAAAAATATGTAAGAAACTGACAATATTCAAGAGGAGTCTGTTTAACTTTTAAAATGACTGCAATCATGGGTGAAAACTTTCTCTTGTGAGCCGAATTGGATGCTCCAAAGGGCCGGATTTGGCCCCTGGGCCATGAGTTTGACACATATGGTCTAGTTTGTCTTCCTCCTTGTTTCTTGTTTGTCCGAATGGATTAACATGTGTACTCCTCTTTTTTTTTTTTTTTTTTAAATATCTTGAAATCCATGTCTGGGTTGCAATACAACTGCCAGTGGTGAGGTAAACACCACACGCCTTCATTAAGGCAGCCACAGCTCGGTCGCTGCGGTCTTCCAGTAATGAGTTCATGTTTTGAATGACATGTTGGTTTCTCCTCACATTGCATCAGCAACATTCACAACACGCTGCGGTAGACACAAGCTTCTGATTGAGGGAGGAATATACATACTGTACCAGTCGGTGACCATGACTCAAGAATCGCAAGCTATTTACTATTATTGTGACGTTTTGCTTTGACTGAGATGTCCGAACTTAGAATATTGTTGCTACAGCAAGTTTCACAGAGCTAAACACCAACAGTATGAAAACTGTACACTTCCTGCTGTTTAAAAAAACGCAAACATTAACATTTCTGCTCGGAGTTGCTTTGATGTTTCATTTTGGCATTCATTGCACACTCACTTGAGAGCAATGGCTAGGCTTTCTGTTGTTACTCTAGCTCACGTAGGCATAGTTTTGCATTTGGAAAGTGACCCGCTATAGTCCATCGTGTGTACCATCGCACGCAGTCCATTTTTAAAAGCTCTTTACGTGTTGAATGACGTGGTGCTGTTTCTCACTTTGCCTTCCATTTGCACTCTTGTACTTCCTATACCACCATAAGGAACCAGACCTCTTTACTAAGAAACAGCCCCAGGCTTCAAACCCATCTCCCCTGAGTGTTTGTGTGAATGTGTGCATATATATAAATGTTTCCATGCCAAATCCTGCCATTCTCTGAGAACATAAACATCTTTTTGTCTTCCTTTCAGACTGATATTCCCAACTTTTTGTTCTTACATGTCAGCTTGTTGTAAATGTATGTGTACCTGTGAACGTACCAAACCTCCAGGGATCTTTTCTTCCTTCATTCGCCGTTCCTCCCCCTTCTCCTCCTGGCATTTGAGTCTCCACGCCCCAAAGCTGTAGCTTTACTATTTATAGTGAGAAGAAGAGAGAGACCATCAAAGCCGGTTCCATATATCAAAGCCGAGCCGCTCGTCTCCGCTCGTCTCCCTTCACCATGTCCTCCTTCTCAGCTTTTTCTAAAGCTGAAGGGAAAGGGGGAAGCCCCAGAAGAAAGCTAGTTCCTCTGCCCACCAGAGACCTACAAGTGGGAGAAGAGTGAAGAAATGGGTGAAGGCATGTGTACGACTCCGTAAGCGATGGTGTGAAACGTGAGAGAGCACATGTATTTGTTTACGCACTAGGGATGCAACAATAGCTCCACGGTTCTATACGTACAGGGGAGGGCTGGGATAAAAATTCAGCCCTGTCATTCACTTTTTTTGACACTTTTATCCAACTTTTGTCCTCTCTTTAAATATTTTTGGCTACTTTTGAATGTTTGCCCAATAAATCCCTACATTTTTGCCCTTTTTAATTATTGCTTGCCACATTTTGCACATTTTCACTATTGTTTGCCACATTTTCTTCATTTAATCTACCCTTTGCCATTAGATACCACCTGGTTCCTATTTTTTGCCCATTTTTTGGCCACTCTTGACTGCTTTTGGCACATTTTAGTCACTTTACTTTTTTTTTGCCACGTTTTTGCCACTTTTGAACCATTTTTGGCCACCTGTTACCATATCACGATGCCCGTTATGGGCCAGTCCACCCCTGAATACCTACCTCGGGTTTTTGGACATGATTCGGTTCTGATGGCCCGGGCCGTTAAAGTGTTTCCAGTATTAAGTGTTTTAAGTAAATTTTAAAGAACAGCAAGGGATTAGAAAGAGAGCTACTTTTTTTTTGCGTTTTAAATATTTTTTATTTTACTTTATATCATAGAATAATCCATGTTTGTTTTGCTTCAAACAAAACTTTATAAAATACTTATAAATTAACACTTCCAAACGACAAGTGCTTAACCCTGGCAGCCCATATGCGAACTAGGGAAATATTAATTCAAAAATAAAGTAATAATAAACAGGCACCACAGGCAAAGCCAATTAGAGACATACAATGCGCGTCGCCTATACGCCAAACCGTAAAAAACACAGTAAGTATTGAACCGTGGATGCCATACCGAACGATTCAAATGTTATTGAGAATTCCTTTTACGCACACACGCAGACAGATGCCACTCTTTTGCGTATACTCGTGCGCTGGCTTAAAGGTTTGGACGCCACGCTCATTGTCACTGCAGTAGCTAATGAAATTACAATGAGGTCTTAGAGGCCCACAGTGGGCAGGTCCGTACGGCGCCACTGCCTGAATCCATAATAAATAAAGTGTTTCCCCTCCAGCAGACATCACCATCGCTCCTGTCCTCTGCCTCGTACAAACACACAGTGGACAAAAAATACACTCTGCAAAGACAATGCATCTAACGTTTAATTCTAATTGTTACTTAGGGCAGAGGTTCTCAATCTTTGTGTCAGGACACCATAAGAAATATTATATTTATATTTTTTTAAACAATTTGAGCTTATTTTTAGCCCTTTTCTGCAACCACACCAAACTTGTATTTGAACACATTTTCATCACTTTTTCTTCTTATATTTGTTTCTTTTAATGCATTTTTTGCTGCATTACTCCTATTTCTGCCACTTTGTCATCAAATTTCAATGCACATTTTTTCCAACCTAATGTCGCATATGTTGATCCATTATTCTCACTTTTAACCTCTTTTCACCATATTTCATACTTATTTTTGACAATTTAACCACATTCATGTCCTGTCATGCCCATTATTTACCAGTTTAAACTAATTGTTTATACTTTTTTCCTGCAACTTTTAAGCCAATATTGACACTTTGAACCCTTTTAACCACTGTTTCTGTCTGTTTTTGGCCACTCTAATTTGCAACTTTTAACCAAATTATGTTGTTTTTAAAATCACATTTCACCAACTTTTCCACCATTTTTGGTCACTTTTAATCCATTTTACTTCTGATTAAAACAAGGATTTACATCTTTAAGATGACAATACACTATATGGCACAAATAATAATAAACTTCCTGGATAACAGAATCAGAATCAGAATTCCTTTTTTAATCCCAGGGGGAAATTGCTTATTGGATATTATTCGGATAAATAAATAAATGTGGTTATCACAGATTCATAGAACAATGGGCTATATTTATGGTGGGCCCCAAAAAGCTCTACCCTTTATTCCACCTTACAGATGTCTCCACATGACTGTTCTTCAATGTTCATGTCTGTGTTCAACCACCTACAGGTACAGTGGGGGTCTCTGCTCACTGGCACCTTTATTTTGGGGTTCGCGGGCTGAAAAGGTTGAGAACCACTGACTTAGGGATCTGAGCATGTTCCATCAGTTGCGATACAAAATAGTTCCGACTGGAACTTTAAATGTTTTACTTTATTACTCATTGAACAATGCTTTTAAAACAGAGTGCACCACCGATGCAGCTTTTAAGCACCTAGTTGGTGAGGAGGAAAAAAAAAAAAAAAAAGATGAGTCCTTCTGCAGTTTTTAGTTTCACTAATAAGAAAACAAAAATAATGAAACTGTATCCGAAAAATGTTTTGATGCAATATGTTTTTTTAATTTTTTTTGGCTGGTACTTGGTGCCGTTCCAAAGTACTCTAAACAACCTTGTTAAGTGTGAGGAACAATAAAAAAGTAGTTATCATTTGTTCACTAAAGGTTTAGGGGGGGGTGTGTTCCCATCGGGAGTGCGCGGCTACTGCATGTCGCAGTGCGCCCTCAATCCATTTAGCACGTTCCCTCTAAAGAATATGTATAATTGGCCGAGCTCACAAGGGGAGCAAAAAATGGAAGGACATGCAAATAAATTAATGCATTGGGCGCAATGCAATTCATCAAACTTGGAACTGTTTGCGGTGATTGTTTGAGCACAGGAAACAAACACACACACACAGATCCGCTGCAGTAAATGTTCACACAAAACACAGCGGAGATGGGGGGGAAAAAAGCTCCAGTTATTGCTGCTTGTATTTTTTGCCTCTAAAGTAAAAAAATAAAGAAATGTTACTATATTGATTAAAATAGTTCTTATAATCTTTCCGATCCTTTTGAAGAACTAGTTAACATGTGGATTGTTGTGATATTATAAGCAGATTTCTGTCTTGTATCACAAGTGTCTTCGGTCTTGTCATTTTCCCGAGCTAAATAGAGGATTATACTGCTGTTAATTATAATGGCCTGCACCACATTGAACACAGACAAAAGATCCAAAGAATAGGGCTGTCAGAGGAGATAAAGCAGAAAGTAATTTGGAGATTATAGTCGAGGTAAAGACAATGAACTAAATTGTTTAAAAAAAAGAAAAAAAAAAGTCTCTCTGAACATAGTATCTAATAACTACAGGAATTTTCAATCACCTGATTTTCAGGACAAACCTAGACTTTGATAAAAAAAAGGTTAGGGTGTACCAATTCAAAAGTGATATTTTTTCTTTTTTTTCCTTGTCTGCACATGCTGTCGAAGGTCAACACTACATGAAGTGCAATGCATGTTTTGTTATTTTCTGACCATCACCAGCACTCTCTAAGGAAGGGTAAGAAACACTTTATTAAAGGGAGAATATAAAAAGAGAGGGCAGTGTTACACCTAGGTGAGGGGGAAGGGAACAGGGAAGAGGGAGTCGGGGTCGGATATATATCAGATATTCTAACATCAGCAAAAAAAAAAAAAAAAAAAATCCCTGCTTCTAAAATTACCGGAATAATATAGATCCATTTTAGTAGATTTATGGAAGTTATTTTTCAGGGTTTTCTAAATGTATTTTATTCAATTGTAGAATGTCCATGTGTTTAAGGTTAAAATGAATGTGACTCGTTGTTTAATAATAAACAGGTCAGTCTTTCCAAACCTACTGTTGCTTACAATTGTTCTCTTTCTGAGTAGCATCACTTGATCAAGCCTTTTCTAACATTTTTACACTACAATATAAGTAATAAATGTACGATTTGTGCCGATATCAGATCAACAATACCGGTATCGTATCGGAGATGACGAAGTTGTATCGTGACTCTCGTGAAATGTGGTCCAATTGATGATGAGCTGACGTTTCAATAAGAAAAATTAAGTAAACCATTGGCGCTCCCTGAAATTAACATTGTCACTCCATGAGGCTCCTTAATAATCAGCTCACATCTTTTTTTTTTTTTTTTTGTTAAGCGTACACCAGCTTTTTGAGGAAGACAATATCCCTGCTGTGAAAGATGAAGAAGGTTGCTTTGATGCTTATAGCACCAACGTAATCAGATGATTACCAAAGCATTGCTTTCTCAGTGTTAAACTTGATCCAGTTTGGCGTTGCCGCAATCACTGTTGCAAAATTGGTATTTATCCTTACCTTTACAACCCTAAAGTGGTGGTGTTTTGGGTGCAGTTTGATGCATTTTAAAGTGTTTTTGGCCTTGAATTCACCTGTTGTAACTTGTAACTCTCTTCCCAGTAAGTCCTGCCATGGGAGTCTCTTATTTGAAATTTATACAACAAGCTTGGACTTAGACCTCTAACGGCTGCAAATATAACCAACTGCAATCCCAAAAGAGTTTTCCACAATCTATTAGATTAAGCTTACCAATATTCTTGTTGTCGTATTTTTTTTGCACTGCTTACTGTAAAATGAGTTAAATAAAAAAGCAATATTTCTGTTTCATTAAAATGGGTATGCCAAATGATTTGTGGTGATGTGGATTTATTCCACAGAGATTATGGCCATGTCTGGATATTCTACAGTCCTGTGGGACATCTGGGCAATGGTCCAGGGTTTACAAGATGACTGTAATACATCAAAAAGTTGGATACCCACCAAAGTTATAGATCTATAACACCCTAACCCCCATCAAGTTTTTCGTCACAAAGGTCCAGCACTGGAAATATAAAAATAATAGAAAAGACAAAGTCGCTGCAGGGTTGAAGTGTTCTTTTATATGGTGAATGGACTAAAGAAGGTTAAATTGAGGCCGTGTTAGAGTTCGCCTATAGCTGGCCTTTAGTTTTCTCAGTAGTTTTGAAGATGCTGGGTGATTAATAACACGCAAATTGCCAACTTGGTTTTTATCTTTGGTACATTTTAGCTAACATAGTCTGGATGTCACCCACTGTTTAAATATTCCCCTTGACTGTTGGACTGGGAGTCTTTTGTACGTAGTGTGTCCTCTGTAGCTCTCTCTGTTTGTCCAAAGGACCCGGTCACCTTTAAAACAACCTGCCACACAACTCCACTCTATTATTTCTACGCTGACATTCAGTGTTTGAAGCTAACATCATTAAACCAATGAATAGTGTGCCTAATGACATTTGACAGCTCTTTTTTTTTTTTTTGTCAGCAGATTTGACAAATTCCCCACCATGCTGCAGCCTCAGTCTTCACGGCCATAAAATGGGTGTTATCAGAGAAGCCCAATGTTAGCACAGTAGTCTTAAAAAGGCTAGACGTGTTGTCAAAGTGTGTGGTATTTGTGTTACCCCTCTGTTTGGTCTTTAACATTATCTTTGGTCTGCTACAAATGAAGTGTATATCAGACAAAATGTTTACTGACTAAAAGAATAAATGTGTAGCTCTCCTAAATTTTAAAGAGTAACTAAACGCTAAAATGATTGTTTTCCTGCTGAAAGCATTTGTATTTGGCTATAAAGTAGTGTTGTTGATTGATTCCTGTCCAAAACTTGACCTTTTAATTCTGGCAGTTTGTCATATTTTGTTATAAAAATGTAAGTGTATGTAGACCGTCCTTCCCAATATATTTTTTTATCCCTGTAACCTCTTTGTGTTTTTGTCAAATCATATGTACCCCCTCCATAATTTCATATGCTTTTTTTTCCATTTTTGAAACAGCAAGCTCTCCTAAACCCCTAACTGTGCCTCCAACATTGGTTCTTTATCTACAAATTCAAAACAATGAGTTGAATTTAAAGTGTAATTTATTCAAAAAACACCATGCAGCTTTTATGGGATTACTTCAATATTATTTAAATATGGTCTCTTTCGTAAAATGTAGCTAATTATTGTCTCCTATTGTCAGAAGTGTGATAAAATGGCCTCTACAGCACAAAATAATCCTGTTTCATTAAATTACAAGAAAATAGTGTTTTATTGAGCAAAGGTACTGTTAGTTTGTGGTGATTTTATCCAAAAAATAGCCTAAAAAGGAACTAGGAACATCCATCTTTCCATTTCCTGACTCACTTGTTCCTTTTTTTTTAGGGTGGTTGGGTGTGTTGGTGCCTATCATTGGGTGTTAAGTGTTGGTACATCCTGGACAGGGTGCTAGTATTAAGAACATTTCCAGATTATTTTTAAATCAATTGTTAAATGAATTACCCCCTGCAATGTGCTCATGTGCCCCTACGTGTAAATGTACCCCTGTTTGGGAACCACTGCTCTATAGGTTGAAACCTTGTTATTACAACCAAATCTTGCTATTGGCTAAAAATGGTAGTTAGTGGTTTTTGGTCCCTACTTACATCATGAACCACCACTGTTAGCCCCTCCCCTTCTATATTAAAAACTAGCACCTGTGAACTCTGTAATCTGTGGTGAGTAGGTTGGATTTAGAGAATCGCGAATAGAGAGGTATATTGAGTATTGAGTAGGTAGTTAGCATAGCATAGATTTTTGCAGATTTTATATTATAGACTGGGCGTCATAATCTTCTGGGTTTAGTTAAACGTTTATTACTAAGTCACTGCAGAATCACAATGACATTTTCATTTCAGCAACTCGTAAATATATCCCTGGAATATTTTAACACGAGGTTGTTGGTTATTAACAGCAAAGAAAACATTTAAGAATCAGAATGTTTTATTGCCGTTGTTGAACAGAATTCACAACTAGGAATTTGCTTTGGCTTACAGGCGCTTAAAAAGGTGCAATAGGGAACAATAGAATAGAATAGATAGGGTTTGGATGCTGATCAGAACATGCTTCCCCTATTGGTGGGTGGGTGGTGGGGATTCACATTTGCATTTGATTGATTTAAAATCCATTTTTTCTTGTATTTGGTGACCCACACACTATTACACCAACAGTGCTAATGTGATGTGTATTCTGGTGTATATTCTGCTCCACATGAAAGACAAGAAAAAAAAAAAAAGAAAAAGCTTTTGTCTGAATTTCATCTGGCGTAAATGCGAACAGCCGCGCCTGTGTCAGTTACAGGTGAGTGAATCGAAGCAAGTATGAATGCGTATGACTGGCTTACGTACTAAAACTGTCGCCTACTGTAATTACATTGTGTTATCTATCTGCAGTGGCTGCACCTGTCCTGCACCTCAGTTTCTCTGCCAGGATGCCTTTCTCTGTTTGCACTTCTACATACAATGACTTCTGACAGAAAGAGCTATTCCAGAATGTGTGTCTTTGTGTTTTTCCCCCATTTTCTCGCTTGAATATGCAAAAAAACTGAATGCTGGGTGTGTTTGAGACCAGGTAGTTGCTTACATTGCAGGTCATTAAAGAAACATGGACTCAAACCTGGAATAAACACAAATTTCTGACCAAACTTGCGACAAGGAAATAACAAAATAGGTCATCACATTCCCTGTAAGAGATCTAACCAAGTTTGGAGCTTCTAAACTTATCTCTAGAGATCAAATGATTTTAATAGCCTCACCCAAAAATGCAACGTGATGCAAATTTTCACAAGCTCCGAGTATGGAAAGAAGATAAAACGCGATTTTTCTTAAGAAGGGAAAGACTTGATAACAAGGGAACACAGCAGGGGAACAAGTTTACCCGGTGAACCCGGTAACAACAAAAATAGAACTTTCCAATCTGACACCCACTCACCTAAAACACAGACCTTGTGCCTTTAGTTGTTGATGTGTCTAGACTAGCATGTAGCATCCTATCTTCCTGTTTGTGTGCTTCTGCTGATTGTATTATAGATATAATCGCAAACGTCTGCTAAGATTCTGAGGTTTCATCCAAAATTGCATAACTTGTGAATGAAAAAGGTGTTATTTTTACTGAGGCCAGTAGGTGTTACAGGAAGGGTTGAATTCATTATCAGGTCTTTTTGTAGAGAAAATTCATGTTTTGGCTACATGCTGCATTGGGTGTAAGTGTGTGTTGGCCAACGTGTATTGTGTCACTATCTGCGAAAACAAAGTGGCATCATGGAGCCCCGGATGCAATTAAGTGACTGTCAAGCCAGTGTCAAAGGTGTGCACAAACCCACCCATGCAAGCACCCCCCCCCAACCACCCAACCAGCAGCCATCAACCCACGTGCACAAAAAAATAAAAAATAAAATAAAAACCCTCAGACAAACACACTTATATGTACCTGACTCCAGCAGACGATGACAACATGTGCCTCCTGGATTGTGTGCGGAGGTGTCGACATGCATGTGTGCGTGCGTGTGTGTGTGTGCGCATCATACAGTTTCACGCATGTTGAAATATGGCTGCCATATTTCACTGCGCCCACAGCATTTGTAAATGCCAACTGCTCCCTTTCCCCCCACTCCAACACTCTTTTCCCGGCTTCATCCCTCTTCTGCGATTGGACCATTCTATGATGGAGGCTTCGGCTTTTAAGAAATTGAAGGAATAATCTAACAGGAATAGCGGGTGGGGGGGTGGGAAGGGGTTGTGGTGTTGATTGCTGGAGGAATACCGTGAAATGGCTGCACAGCAGAAGCCCCCTGCTTCCAAATATCAAAAAACGGATTGTAAACAATGACAGATGCTCCAATAAAACACGTGAAGCAGAGGTCATTTCTTTCCCCCTGTGGAAAGCCCCTTCCTTTTTGAGCCACCTAGAAACCAAGCAATGCCCACATTGAGAAAGCATCCATTTGTTGGTTTCTGATGGTTTTATGTGTCGGCGGCTTTTCTCTGTCTGTTGGTGGCCCCAATAAACTAGCAAAGTATGATGGGAGCAAGAGATCAGAGCAGATGCCCCTCCCTAGATGAACCTCTCTATCACGTTCTTCAATGAACCCAACTGGCTCAATACGCCAAAACCGTCACTGTAAATTCAGCTGGAGTAAATTCATGGCTGCCACTTCAGCTGACAATCAAACGCTATCACTAGGTTCTATCACTTTGGACCCTACGGGGGGGGGGGGGGCTCAACAGTCTGGAGGTGTTATTGGGGGCCTATAGATTGCAGGGAGAAAGTAAAGCCAGCACAGCCAACCTCACCGTACCCGATCAATGGAAGGTTGTAAAAGAAGGACTCTTTCCCCGCTTTTCATTCTGTCTCGCCTCATTATTCTTTATACTCTTCCTCGTTCCCAGCCTATCATTATCTATGCAGAGTTTTTCTTCTCCTCTGACTACGACTCTTTTTTTTTTTTTTTTTAACCAATTTGCCATTTCTATCTATGTTTAAGATGTGGAGATTAATCGATACGAATCGGTATCGATGTGAGTGTATCAATTCATTCAGTGTGCAGCGGTACAGTTTACGGGTGAAATCGTGACGCTTCAGTCAATGCGTGCTTGCATCGGTAAAATCCACGGTTGCATCGTTTTTTTCCATCCATCCATTCATTTTCTGACCCGCTTGTTGAAGTTCATTGTATCCTGTGTTTCCGATGCACATTGAATGCACCATTCCTGCTTCGCGTTTTGTTTTGAACATGGACTGAAGCCGGGAAGCAGCACATTTCTACCGCAACAACAACGCGGAGGTCGGTGAGGGCAACAGCAGCAGTAGCTATAGATGGGATTGATAACGCACCTAAAAACTAAAGAGGCGTAGAAAGATGGTAAAGTTGACAAGACACATATAGTTTGTAAAGAATGTTGAATCTGGTTCCAAATCTCAACGCTACTTGTGGAAAGGCCTTTTTTGTTGTTGTGTTTTTTTAAGAGGCCAAAAAGAAGTTGCATAAAGTGATGAATAGTAGTAGTAGAGATTATAAGCAAAATGTGCACTTTTTTTTTTGTTAAATTTGCTGCTTATAGGGAATACAATTAATCATCTGCCTCGAGTACCACTGAATAGCAGCTACTTATTTACTATTTACATTTTTGGTATAATGTCTTTGCATCATGTTGAATCGCATCGCATTGTATTGCACAAACTTGCATCGTATCGCATTTCGTAAAATTGAATCGCCATCAAATCAATATCGAATAAAAAAATAAATGACAGTTTTTAGATAATTTTCATGCCAATTACAATGAAAAAGTCAATTATCTGAACTCAATTACAATTCAATCACAACAGCAACATAATTTTCCAATTATAATTACTCCATAATTGTAAAAAATGATCAATTACTCAATTAGAATTGTAATTGACCCCAACCCTGCTCTGGCTGTCTCCTTCCATCTCCTCCGTGTTCATCGTCTCCCCTGTCAGGATGTGATGCCATTGGAAAATGGAGAAAATCAATTGAACGTGAGCTCTCTGAACGCTGTCTCTATAGATACATTAAGCATATTTTTCAAGAATAGATATGGTCAGAAGTCTGTTCACGATTGTGCGTGTGCAGACTGGGGGGGGGGTGCATGTAAAGTGTGCAGAGATGGGGGTGGGACAACAAGACGTGGGGTTCCTGACAGTCAAGCTGGGGATGTTTGTCGACGCTCGTCACTTTTACCGTCAGCCCAGCAGACATGACAGCCCAGGCGGCTGAGAGGCGAGTGGCGGGATCTCAGGACGCTTTCAGAAATGAGCACGGAGTGACAGATGGCTCCTTCATTCTCAGGCCATCATGATGTGACTGGGAGAGGAGTGAGCAAAGCAATGGACAAAGAAGAATTGCAAAAAAAAAAAGAGGAATGGAGAGATGTCTTGTGACACTATCAAAACCCACCAGACACTCCTCAACAGTCTGTCTATTAGTTTTTGTTAAAGGGGTTCACCACTCGCTCACTGGTGACACCATCAGCTAACAGCAGTATATAAAGTCTGATAGGGTATATAAATACAAAATAAAAATTGGAAACTAGAATATAAATCAAAGGGCGCACGGTGGATTAGTGGTTAGCACGTCCGCCTCACAGCAAGAAGGTCCTGGGTTCAAGCCCTGGGGTGGATGTGGGTCCTTTCTGTGTGGAGTTTGCATGTTCTCCCCGTGCTGCGTGGGTTTCCTCCGGATCCTCCGGCTTCCTCCCACAATCCAAAAACATGACTGGTTGATTGGAGTCTCTAAATTGCCCATAGGAGTGAATGAGAGAGTGAATGGTTGTCTGTGTCTGTGTTGCCCTGTGATGGATTGGCGCCCTGTCCAGGGTGTACCCCCGCCCAGCGCCCTATGAGAGCCGGATATTGGCACCGGCAGACCCCCGCGACCCTGTTAAACGGGAATAAGCGGGTAAGAAAATGGATGGATGGATGGAATATAAATCAAACCTCAATCAGGAGCCTCCATGCACTGCCACAAATTACACCTAAGCCGATGTGAGACTACCCATGGTTACAGAGATAAAGCTATCATCACAAAAGCGCAAATATGACGAGAGCTACATTGCTTTACCGATTTCCATTCCTTACAGATTATTTTCCCCCGCCACAAAGTGTGGAAGGGGGATAGGTTTGAGCTCTGTCCCTGTGTCCGTCCGTCCGAGTTAAATTGGACAGCTTTTCTCAGAAACTGTTTAAGATAGGATAACCAAATTTGATATGTGGCTTCAGGGTCTTAATACTGTGATGGAGTTCGAAAATGAGAAGTGCACAATTATCTTTTCCAGCGTTATTGCCCTTGTTTTTGTTTTTGTTTTTTTTTTGGCGGGGGATGCTGATGACTGTCTTCTTCTTATTATTATTTTAATTATTATACATTATTCCTCAACAGGATACAAATGTAACTGAGGGCTCCATTGTATGTGACATTACATCAGTGATTCCCAACCTTTTTTTGGGTCGTGACCCAATTTTATTGTCACAAATTTGTGTCGTCTCTCGAGACTTTTTTTCTTTCTTTCTAGAATTAGCTTTTGATAAAGTTTGTTTTTACCAGGATTAGTGCCAAAGTGACATAATATTTTTTTTTTAAACTACATTTATATTTAAGAAACTATAAAATGCAGTTTTTTAAGATTTATTTGTGTGTGATGTTGTAATTTGAAAAACACATTTTTAATCAGTATTTTTTTTTAATTATTAATTACTAGACATTTCAGGGGACCGCATTTGAATTCCAGGTGACCCCACATGGGGTCTCCATCCCGAGGTTGAAAAAATCTGCATTACATTATTATGTTTTTTAAGTGTGCAGGAGCAGGGGGTACATGGATTCAAGTTAAAGGTGTGAAGGGGTACGAGGTTTGGGAACCACTGATCCACAGTAAGGGACCTATACAAGAGCTGAGCATTGCTTAACTTAATACATAAACAGCCAACTTTGCAAAACCTCTAAAGGCGGAACAAGAAACGTTCTTCTTTAGAAGATCTACATCCTCCTGTACAATCTACAACACGTGTCAAACTCATGGCCCCAGTCCTTCGGAGCATCCAGTTCAACCCGCAGGAGAAAGTAAAAATGACAGAAAACATGAGCCATTGTGTATTTGCTGGTGCTCACAGTTTCCCGGTGCTTATATCGCACGATTGCAGTCATTTTTAGAGTTAAATTGTTGAAAAAACTCAAAATTCTTACACAATCCTTCAAATGTCCTCAAATTATTACACAATTTGTGTTTCTGTGTATGTTTGTATGGTTTATTTGGAGTGTGAAATAAATGTATACAAAAATAGCATTTTCCTTGATTAAATAGAAATTTGTCACAGAATCTAGGAAATTTAAAGTTGAGGTTGTTCTTCTTCATGCATAGGTTTAGTATGGTGTTTTTCCCCTAAAAGATAGTTGGTTTCATTTCAATTCCTACATGTTCTATGGGAGTCTATGTATGTCAGTCTTTGTTGATTGATTACCAACTTGAACAGGGTGTGCTTATCCTTCACCAATAATAAGCAAGAATGATATTCAGTGTAAAAGTGATCTAAACGTCTTCTATCCAGGGTTGGGGTCAATTATAATTGTAATTGTGTAATTGAGAAATAATTACAGTTATTGTGTAATTGTAATTTTAAAAATCTGTTGCAGTCGTAATAGTAATTGGAATTTGAATTGAGTTTAGATAATTAGATAATTTGTCATTGTTACTGCCATGAAAATAGTATACAAATTGTTATTATATAATAATAATATATAATTATAATTTAACGCAAAACTGGGGAACCATGTTACAGTTCTATGTACAGTTCTACGCATATGTTATTAATTATTAAAATAAGTTTCATATCAAACTTTCCCACATTTTACCGTTTAAAAAAAAAACAAATCTAGGGGTATACTGACCTAATAAAACCTGTATTTTCATTGATTAGGAGGCCTAACAAGGTAACCAATAGATAGGAAAGAAATGAAATGTTTTTAGTGTATTTTACAGCTGATTTAGGACTCGTTGTCATAAGAGATGCTAACAGAAAGCTAACAGAAAAGGAAGGTTACCTTTTATTAGGTTATTTATTTCAGTATGTGTGATTAATTGTAATTCAATTTTAGTAATTGAGAGTGTAATAATTGACTTGCTGAGGATTAAAAATAATTGTAATTTAATTGTAATTGGGAAAATTGCTGGTTACTGTAATCGCAATTGAATTGTAATTGAACATGGGTAATTGAAAATGTAATTGTAATTGACCCCCAACCCTGCTTCTATCCCATACTTTTAATTTGATGGAAAATATTACCACAAAGACTGAAATTGGCGTGAGAATATTAACTTCAGACAACAATTGTGCTTCACAATGTAATAGACGCTGTCAGTTGTCTTGGTTGATCTCTCAATCTTTCCATCACTCCTGATTAGTAATGTCAGAGGCTAAAAAGAGCTAGGACATGTTATTAAACTGGGCATTCAGCCAAGCGTTTCAACCTTTCCCTCTAAAGAGAGCTGTCAATGACGATGCAAAACTTCGGAATGCATTCATAGGTTTGTCCTTTTTATCATGCTGCTCTGAGACGATCAGTGAGATTACAATGTCCAGGAGATGTTTGGGCAAGGGCATCTCAAAAATCTGCAACAAAGGGAAAGGTGTGACGCATGTGCGAGTGGACAATGAGTCCTGGAAATAGTTCTGTCTCCTGGCAGGTGGAGGAACTTGATAGGATCCGATTTTCAAATATTTCACGTGAGGAACTGAGTAAACCAATTGAATGTGGGGTTTACCTACGAAGCGGCGGAAGTTATGAGGTTAGGATCAAATACGGTGTTTACCTCAAATAAAGTAAGCTGCAAAGTGGGCGACATGGAAGGCAGCTGTGATGTGATACACATAGAGAAATATACCTGCAAAAATGCAGAAAAAAAGACACTGAAAATTCCCCTTTTCTATTTTGATTCAGGTCACTAAAGGCAAAGCCAAAAAAGAAACGCGCAACCTTGTAAGACAAATGGGTTTTGTCATCCCCACAGAAGGCTCCCTTTTTGTCAAAGACCCAGAGGCTGCAGCCACGATGAATTGTGACATAGCCTAATTCCTTTGGAATTGCAGTACAGTCGATAAAGGAGCGGAACGGTCTGGCAATGACCTCCAGGATAGTGTTTTTGACCTATTTTGCATACACACGGGGTGCGAGAACGGACAGGCGCTTTATTTGTGCCGTTATTTATTGGCCCGCAACGTGACTGTAATGCCTGTCCGGGGACACGGCTGGAGTGCAGTTATAGATTATCATGATTGTTAGTTATTAGTGTGTGAGTGAGTGTATATTTGTGGCTGAGGATTTCACGCACACAAGCACACACATGCATGGGGGATGAGAGAGATTATCCGGAGGCTTTCCGTTTGAATAAAAAAGACAGAGGCAGTCTTGTGCAAATTGTTATTGAAATAGTTTTAATATCAGTCTAACTTAACTCCAAGGACAAAAATGGAATGCATTAGCTGGGAGTGAATACAGAATTATTGTGTGTGTGTGTATACAGTATGTGTGTCCTGTCAGTACCGTCTTAAAGCATAATTGCAAAGTAAAAGTGCTTAACATTTACCTTCAGACCAATGCTTTGTCAGAGAAAGGGAGGATTGGACACCACCCAGGCACTTGTATCCGTCTCCCTGAAAGAGACACAAGACAAGGGATGTAAACCCATTTCTTCAGCGACATGTCAGTAGAGCAGATACTTAAGCCTTGTGCTTGCTGTTGGCAGCCCAGGGATGAACCTTATCCTCTGGCATCGTAAAGAGATCAAGATGACAAGGGCCACCCCCTTTTCATTTCATCCTCTTTTCGTCGCCTTCTTTCAGCCACGAATCAGCATCAGTGTTGCACTTAAGACCACTTCTTGGCTTCAACTCAAGGTCCCTCTTTGCTTTTCTTGTCCATGGAGTTGCCTCTATAGTGGCATTTTCTATTTTTTCTGACAGCGGTATCAGCTGTATTTAACAGACTGATAAAAACATCTTGACATTCCCTCAGAATTATCTTCTTAGAGATTGAGATGCTGCGTTCACACCGAATGCATCTTCTGCAGCACCGGACGCATCTGCTGCATGAAACGTGCCGCAGGGTCCGCAGGATCAAAAAATGTCCCCATTCGCTTCATATGCGCATTTGAAATAAAGCACCGCCCACCAGCGACACATCCAACTCGGTGAGTTTCACTCCCTGTTGAAGTGAGGAGCTGTGCTCCTTTTTCTCCTCTCATAAACATAAACCACCAGTGAAAAAAGCCAGTGTGATTAGCGGCTAATGCTATCCTAGCTCAGTGCTACAGAGAGAACTTTTACCTGCTACTACCACCTCCTCGCTGATCCTCCTCCACGCTTATCCTTCCTAGTCTGGTCCCGGTTATAAAGGCCGTGTCATACAGCTCCAGGTGGTCACACACAGCTTCTACTTCACGGTTGAATGGGTGAACAGACCAAAGTCCATGTTGACGGCCTGACATCATCATCAACAAAGACTTTAATTGGCTTTCGTCATGCAAAACAGTCGCAGGATTTCAGTATTTTCAACTCTTGCGAATTTGCGTAAAATCGGGAGTGCGCTCGCACGGCCAACGCTCTTGACTTGCGGATCGGACCGCACCGCCGTACAGATTTCGATCTGGGACGCATCTATTCATTGACTTTGTATGTAATCTGGACGTACGGACATTTTGTAACGCATTCGGTGTGAACGCAGCATAAGATCCTAAGTACCACAAAGCCAATGATCAGGAGTATTCTAAAGACAAAAACTGGTGTACCTTAACACATTCTACCTGAGTCCTAAAATGCTTAATATACAATAGAAAATCAATCAAACTCCCTTGAATCTTTGATATCTTTCTACACTTAAAAGGGCACTTTCCCTTCTCTACTCTTTTTGCTTCTTCTGTCCAAGTTTCTGCAGGTACATATCTCGGTGGGATTAATTGCTCATCTGCAAACTCTTTTCCATATTTCATGGTTGAGGGAATATCCAAATTAGCTTTGCCATCAGAATTTGCTCGTTTCACTGGGGGCTTAAATGACCACACTTTAACATGGCACACCGGGTCAATCAGCTACTTGAAACTCATCATCTCGGTAGATCAGCACCTGAAACTGTTGTTTATTTCTTGCTCAAGTGTTGGGGAAATGGGGATTTAATCTTGGTGCATCTAAGTCCAGGTTATAATGAAAGCCCTTTATTTTTTAGAAGATCATCAGAGTGTGTCTGAAAGCATCACAGGATACCAAATGGACCAAGTTTATACTGGTCTGGTGGACTGAGGGAAGGGCAGTGGGGCGGTAGGTTTGAAACTAAGTGAGAGTTATTATTCAGATATGGACGGCACCATGGCGAGCACGGTGGTATCGACCTAATGGGGTGGGAAGGCGCAGTCGATGGCTTTCTCGGGTGCTCTGCTGCACTGATATTCAACGACCCCCTCCCTCCCTGGCCATCCATCCACACTGACGTATTCTGATGACTCGTGTCATTAAAGCTAACGTCCGCTGAGGAGGTAATTAGCCAAAGTATGGCATTAATCAACAGCTAGAGCCCCTTGCGCCTGCCGGGGTTTTTTGGGAGACTTGCTTTTTTCAAACACGTTGGCCTCCCACAGTCCTCTGTGGCCCCCTGTTTCACACATGGTGGGCATTAACCTTCTGAGGCTTGCTCATTTGTCTATGACGAGATGTTTGCCTCTTATTCACTGAGTTACCCCCTGTATCTCTGCAGTTGGATGGTGCTGGTAAACGGCACAGCTGCCCGGTTATCTGGAATGGGAGTGGCTGGCCTTCAGAAGAAAGCAGTGAAGAACATTTTGGAGTGTTTTGACAGAATTTGATTTTAAATTATTAAAATAGTTTTCTTCAAATCCCATTTGCTAAGAACATTTTATGAAATAGGTAAAAAAAAAAAAACACAACATGAAGAACCTCACATCACAATGCAACATGAAGAACCCCACAACACAACGCAACATGAAGAACCCCACAACACAACATGAAGAACCTCACAACACAACAAACACGAAATGAAGAACCCCACAACACAACATGAAGAACCTCACAACACAACGAAACATGAAGAACCCCACAACACAACACAACATGAAGAACCTCACAACACAACAAACACGAAATGAAGAACCTCACAACACAACAAACACGAAATGAAGAACCCCACAACACAACATGAAGAACCTCACAACACAACGCAACATGAAGAACCTCACAACACAACGCAACATGAAGAACCCCACAACACAACGCAACATGAAGAACAACACAACACAACGCAACATGAAGAACCCCACAACACAACGCAACATGAAGAACAACACAACACAACACAACATGAATAACCTCACAACACAACACAACATGAAGAACCTCACAACACAACATGAAGACCCTCACAACACAACATGAAGACCCTCACAACACAACACAAATTGAAGAACACCACAACACAACGCACACACATACAAAACAACACAACAGCACACAACACAAAAGTTCATAACACGAAAGCTCACAACACAACACAAAAGTCCACAACGCAACACTAAAGCAGCCTGGCAAAAATCCACGATTTTCACTTTCGTATGGTGTTGTGGGGTTTGCAAATGTATGGACTTTCTTTTTATGTTGCGTTGTGGCATCCTGCGTTGTGTTGTGAGCCTTTAGGGCCACCGTACATTTTACATACAGAAAGATCTGCATGGCCAGAAAACTACATTTTTTTTTTCATAATGGCAACGTTGAGACCCTGAAAAACAGCATCCTAATGAGCCTGTGTTGTTTTTCACTACTTGGTCATTTCTCCACGCTCCCGCTAATCTCCCAGACAAACCGATCACAGTTGCTTTGGCACAACAAAATGGCCTCCATCATTGCAAGCACAGTGACATCTCCATCTGCTGTCAGACAAACCATTAAAAGAGCAGGGCAAAATTTCAGTCCTGTCACTGCATATAAAGCTTCTCATTTCTCTCCATCAGCACACTCTACCAGTTCCACACAGAGATTCTCTCAATCTTAAAAGCGACTCCCATACTGAACGTTTTGATTTCATTACCACCCACCACTGAATATTCATACACCTTTTTTAACTGCTGTGTCAAGGCACACCTGGAGCCAGCAGGGCGTCATACATTATTCATTAGTGAAAGCCAATGGGGTGTGGTCTAATAGAGTTTACTGGGGTGTCGAGAAGCTTAGTCTCTACTTCCTGATCCATTAATGATGCACCCTTTTCCACCAGTGAGTTTAAGCTCACCTACCAGCCATGCGACAGGGCCCTGGGGTCCCAGAACTGCCGCTTGGCTCTCCTCATTTAATTGTTCTCGTGCTGACCCGACCAGGAGATTAGTGGAAAGAACATGGAGCAGGAAGGGAATACTGCTCACCTAGGATTTTTACGTGGACTAAAGCAAGTCATTTGATTGCTACGAAGTGATGCATAGAAAGTGATGTCTATTCATTTAAAGCAACCTGTCAAGATCTTAATGCAACTTTAATGTGAGAACAATTTGCATTGACCTGCGGAAGCATATACGCATTGTTATTCACGGGGTTTTCATGAGCTAAATTGCTTAGATGGGTTTTATCTGTTACCAAGAAGCTCAACTAACTTAATCTTAAAGATACAGTGTCAAAAACAAAGCTAAATATGTTAAATGACAGTTTTTACAAGTGTGTAGCAGAGATGGGCAAGTTTATATCACAGCGATGCCACAAATATGTGACTGTCAGATCACGGCCAAGTTCTGAACATTCATGTCAGCATTTAATAATGACTAATATGAACATTAATACTAGAAAAGACTCAGGGTTTGTGTGTTTTTGGAGTCTTTTTGTGTATTTTAGTTGTTTGATGATTTTGAGTCTTGTATTTGTGTATATTTGATATTGTGTGTTATGTTCTTGTGTTGTGTGTTTTGTGAGTTAATTTGTGTATTTTTGTTGTTGTTTTGTGTTTTTGGAGTCATTTTATGTCATTTGTCGTCGTTTTGTATAATTTTCTGAATCAGAATCAGCATCAGAAAGGTTTTTTTTATTCGTCAAGTACAGTTTAAAAAGAGCACAAGGAATTTAACTTGGCAGTTGGTGCGAAGAACAGAAAAAGACTGCTATTAAACACTGAATAAACACTGTTATTCTGTTCACTTTTGTTGCCGTTTTTTGTATGAGTTTTTCTTATTTTGTGTGATTTTTTTCGGCATAAATATTGGGTATTTTTCTGTCATTTTGTTTTGTTTTTTACAGTAAGTCTATATGGGAGTGTACTTTTGGGGGGCGCACAAAATTCGAGCGAGGACCGCATGTAGCCCCTGGGCCGGCAGTTGCCAATGTCTGGTCTATAGGTTAAAATTAGGTTTTAATTTGAATGCCTCTTTTAGTGAGGAATATTTATTTACCAAGTACCCAAACTAGGAATAAATGCTGTCATAATTTTTTGTGCGAGAATGTTATTTAGATGAGAACTGAGGCTACAAAAGTAACACATAAATGAGTGTTATACACCTTACAGGGAGCAATTAACAGCAGCAGTTTGTTTCAGCATCCACAACCTTTCTGAGAATTAGAATTTGATTAAATGAACGAACCAAGCAGGGATTTCCTTTCACGCTAACTATCAGGATATCTAAAGATCTAACTATGATATATTTAGTCTTTAGAAGGATGGAGACATCTAATAAAGGCAAGACCCTTTCCTCCAGGACCAAGTTTTTACTGCCATAGGTCCACAAACCTGGTCCTAGATGGCAGAAGAGACCAGTATTCTCTTTCTACAAGGGACAATTTGTGCCTCAGTACTTTAGATAGACACCAGAGGCATCTGTCACACAAACAGCCCAACACACACACACACAAGTTTACACTTTGCTTTATTCCCGTGGGTATTAAAGGCTTTATGCTGGTTTCTATTCTAATGTTATATAGTCACATAATAAAGCTAGCGCTTAGAAACAATGAGATGAACTTGCACTGTTGATCCTGATATATTAAACCTAAATCTCAAAATCTGTGGTATTTAGTGCCATTAAGATAATTGTGTGAAGAATTTACCTGAACACAGGAGAGTGTTTATTTCTTGTTGGGTTCTTTCTTTCTTACTATGGACTATTTTTTTTTGTTCAGCGCTTTGAGATGACTTTGTCGTAATTTGCGCTACATGAATAAAGTTGAATTGAATTTGAATTTCTCAAGTGAATTTCTGGTAATACAGTATAATGGCACCAGTCCACATCCTTTTTTTTTTAAAGCCATAAATAAAAAATGATGAATTTTAACATTAGAAGAGATACTGTATTATTATTGTTATTTTCTCTGGAACAAAGCAATATGTTTTTACTCCATATGGTACTATTGTGAACTGCTTGGATTTGGGAAACATTTGTTTGGATCCCGTTTTGATAACTAAAGCACAAAGCCAATTTTTTGTCTGCTGAAAACAAATGTTTTCGAGTGTGAAGTAGTTTTGTTGATTTATTCTTGTCCAACTTATTTTAGCCTAGTTAGAGTATTCAAATGTGTCATGTTTTGTAGTAAAAATGTAATGGTGACTGACCTCTATGTGTTGAAACTTGGCTATCATGATCAAATGTCGCTGTTTTTGACAATTTGGTGGCTTTTTACATCATGAACAACCACTGTTAGCCCCGCCCCTCCTAAAAAAAATTAGCACCTATCGACTCTGGGAGAATTGTGAATAGAGAGGTATAGATAGTGCAGTATTAGGGATGCAACGATAGTTTTCCCACGGTTCGATATGCATCACGGTTTTTGGGCCACGGTAACGGTTACGGCAATTGCAATTTTGAGGGAAAAAAAATTGCACACTAGTGATGCTTGTACATATATACATGCTCACTAGTGATGCGCGTACATATATGCATGCACACTAGTGATGCGCGTACATATATGCATGCACACTAGTGATGCGCCTACATATATACATGCACACTAGTGATGCTCGTACATATATACATGCACACTAGTGATGCTCGTACATATATACATGCACACTAGTGATGCGCGTACATATATACATGCACACTAGTGATGCGCGTACATATATACATGCACACTGTGATGCGAGTAACATATACATGCACACTAGTGATGCGCGTACATATATACATGCACACTAGTGATGCGCGTACATATATACATGCACACTAGTGATGCGCGTACATATATACATGCACACTAGTGATGCGCGTACATATATACATGCACACTAGTGATGCTCGTACATATATACATGCACACTAGTGATGCGCGTACATATATACATCACACTAGTGATGCGCGTACATATATACATGCACACTATGTGATGCCCGTACATATATACATGCACACTAGTGATGCGCCTACATATATACATGCACATAGTGATGCTCGTACATATATACCTGTCACTAGCACACTAGTGATGCGCGTACATATATACATGCTCACTAGTGTTGCGCAGGTCAGCGGGCTACCTGCGAGTAAAGAAATTATCAATTAATCTCGGTTCAGGTAGGGGCGGGTAATTTTTTGAACTGAAAGTATATGTATCTGCTATTTTACGGCTGTCCGTGAATGCATCGTGCACCACATTAACTTTTTTCTCTACACACGTTGGACGTAAAGCGTGACGCCGTTGGGTTGGGTTGGGTTCGCTTCTGAAAATAGAGGCAGCAGCTTGGGGCGGGCGGTGCGGATAAGCTGTAGGAGTGAATGGGTGTGATTTGGGTCCACTGTCTCTGTGTTGACCAGCTGTTAAAGGCTCCAGCAGACTTTATTGTGATCTTACGATCATTTGGTTGTTTTCTTTTTAAAACATAAGTGGAAATCAGTAAATCAGTAGAGAAAGGTCTAAGTGCCCCGTTGCCTTGTACTCTGTCTTTAATTATTCATCACTATAGCGATAGAAGTGGCAAGAAACGCTCAGCAACCCAAAAGAGCTGCAATGCCAACTCCTGCCTGTCCTCTGCATCCTCTGAGACTTTGTTTAAACAGCAGCTGGCTACTCAATCAAAGGCTGACCTTTTTATTTCCTCTGACATGCAACGTCAAGATCATCAAGTGCATGAGTTTTTTCTCGAGGTGGAACAATATAGCGTTTCACCATAGTTATCCATTTTTAGTGGATAATGGCAGTTGTTGTTTTTTCTTTTTTGGGGGAATGACAAATGCTCAGTAATGAACCAAAATATAAAAAATAGCTTTCAGTTACATTTGAAGTTTATGAGGTATGAGAACCGCTTTTGTGTTCTTGACAGGAGGATTATTATTATCTTTTTTTTAGCCAGATCTATAGAGACAGAGTGAAAGACATGAATAGATAAATGAATAGAGGGGGAAGGGGCAATATTGATCATGTTTTATGAGCTCACCAGTCTGACTGGTTGAGCGCTGCCATTTGTGGATTCCCCCCCCACCTACAAACCTAAGATCCTCCATCACAACACTCATGTCCAAGGTAACAATGAATCTATCAATAAAAAGCGAAACAAACAAAAGGCAGAAAATGATGCTGCTGCTGCCTCCCTACGGTTGCAGCGAAACAAAAAACAATGACAGCCAAATGGATTTGAGAAAATGCATTCTTGCCATTTCTTAAGCCGAAGATGGGAGGGCTGGCCCTATACTAAACACAATCCAGCCTTATCATGTCTCGTTGGCTTCCCTCCCTCAAATGATTGTTTCACTTAAATGAACGGATTGAATATATCATGCACTCTTTGGTGTGGATGGAAATAAATCTTCCAAATTTGCTTTTTCTTTTTTTTTTTCTTCTTTTTTTTTTATCCAACAAAGCAATTTCTTAGCTGGCGTCTCTCTGACTGAAGGGGCCGTCTGTCATAAATTCACTTCAGTGAGTGCATAAATCTTTCTTATAGATAACATCAGGTGTGGATTGACGAGAGCTGGAGAGCAGCAGGGACCTAATAAAGTCTATATGCGTGTTTGCACTGCGGGCACAGGTCTCTCTGTGTCTGTACACATTTGCTAAGCACTTGGGAATATTTAACATATGCTTTTTTTTGCTGCTATGGTGCATCTGTTGTCTGTTGTTTGGTTTTTTTTAATTTTCTACATCATGCATATGTCTGCTGGCTTTGTAGGAATTTATGGGATTAGTTTTAAAGGGTGATTATTTACTTGCCAGAATTCCAGAGTCTGAGTTGACATCTTGGGCTGAACTGCACACACACGTCTCGTCGATGTCGGCCTCAGATCGTGTGTCGGCATTCTACTCCTAATACGTCATTTTGTGTGTTTTTCCCCCCAAAATTGGTAATATTACTTATACAATTGTAGAACTGGAAAATGTCACATGCATGAAGCTGTTTTTGTGCAGGGGCTCTTTTGGCTATGCTGCTGTGCTATTTAATGGTAGTATTGTGTTTGTTTGTTGTTGTTGTGATATTGTGATATTGTCATATTCCTATCAGATTTAAGTAAATACTCGACTATGGATTTGGAGATATTTATATTAATTGAATGATCCGAGCTAAATAAAGCCACACTGAGCATCTTTAATCCATCGTCCAAACGCCGATGTCTCCACAACGTCTGCCCAATGAGCAAACGCTCTCCATAACACGTCTCGCCAGTGTCGGCGAGATGTATGTGTGCTATCAGGGATAGAACAGACAAACAGAACATAAGCAACTGGCAGCTCGGGGGCCGCATGTGCGACCCCCAAAACAAAATTGTAATTTAGGAAATTGGAAGTTATATTAAGCCCAAGTCCAGAAACACAGGAAACGACAGCAAAATGCACAACATGTCAACAAAAGGACACAAAATAATAACAAAGAAACTCTAAACAACCATTTAAACACAAAAGGACTTCAAAGACACACGGAATGCCAACACAATTGTGCAAAATGCACAAAATAACAGAAAAATACACAAAAAGACAACAATAACATTAAAAAATGAATTCAAAAATACACGAAAGATCTAAAAACAAAAAAGCACCAAGAAAACCCACGCAAAGGGACTACAGAGACAAAACCCTTTGTCCTTTCCTGTATTAATGCTCAGATTGGTTATTATTCTAAAACATGAATGTTGATCATGTGACCCTCGGATCAGACAATCGCATTTTTGTGGGCGCCGCTCAGATAGAAGCTGCCCATCTCTGCTTTAGAAAGTCACGGCGGTAACAAACTTTCAACTCTGCTTCATTTTTCATCTAATTCCCATCCTTACTTTGACACTTTCTCCTTTTGTCTTCCCCTTTCTTTTTTCTCCCTCCACCTCCCACAGCCCTTCTCCTCCCCGCGCCGCTCGTTCCCATCTTTCCCCTCGCCTCCCTCCTGCCACGCAGCCCCGAGGTTGTGTGCAGTTTAATAATCATTAGGATGGATCCCCTAATGAATAAAGTCACTCGGACTAATTGCTTGCAGTGTTTTAAGATATGAGGCAGCATTGAAGAGAATGAGGGGAAAAAAAAAAAATTGAGATTTGAGTGCAGATTTAATAGCTTGTTGGCAGAATTTTAAAGAGGTAATTAGAAGCACTTACAGTAGGATGACCGCACAGCACTTGTTTGTTTTTTTTGTTGGATGTGATGAAGCTTTTGGTTGATGGAGTAAAATTGCACTAACCTTTTGAAACAGGAGAGTGGCTGAAGACGAAGTGTAAAGACTGTTTTTCTCTGTTGGCAAAGTCAAACACTTTCTAGAATCTGGAGGTTTTTGGCGAGGGGATACATTTTGTTTTGAAAGAAAGTCATTAGAGTTTTTAATCTTTAACTGCAGCATTAATGGTTCCATATACCTACTGTATTTGTCAAATTTTTTAGACTTTGGTCATAAGAAGTCAACATCAATTCAACACCATTGACAACAACTACTGAACTGGATAAATATTTGTTTTGGAATTCCAAAAATAAAGAAAACAATACCTACAAACATTGCAGCAGTCATCAGTGATGTAAATGCAGACTGGATAAGAATTACAGACGTGTTTAAGGGGGAGTAAATGTCCGCCGAGAAGCCGCGGCGGTTGGAACTGTCGCCACCTGCGATCACAGATTTTTTTGGGTCACAGATTTTGGCACGACACCAGCACTCGGCTGCCACTCTGCCCGGCTTGGTGACGTCGTCGACTAGGGTGCACATAAAGTCGAACTTTAAAATTATGAAGTCATTCAACCCCTAGCGGAGTTACGCTCTTTTAAATTAACGTGTAACCTAGATGCGTTCAGGGTCCCTGGGAAACCATTTTGATGAGTTTTTAAAATCTGGTCATATGGTTCGGACAATGAAAATAAGAGCTGTCCGCGAACCGGAAGTTGTTCTTTTTGTGCTCTCAGACATGCCCATTCCAGATGAATTATTTTCATATTTTATTTTATAATCGGTAACAAGGCAGTAAAAAAAAAAAAAACAAACAACTCAAGTACAGTACAAATCATCTAAAAAAACTACTGTCCAAAGGTAAAATTAAAAATAAATAAATAACAAAAAAAGACCTAAGCCCATATATTTGTGCTACAGCAGTGTTTTCTAGTACACACTATACTGTGCAATGGGAGATCACCAGCTA
This sequence comes from Gouania willdenowi, assembly GCF_900634775.1. Taxonomy (NCBI): domain Eukaryota; kingdom Metazoa; phylum Chordata; class Actinopteri; order Blenniiformes; family Gobiesocidae; genus Gouania; species Gouania willdenowi. The sequence continues at coordinate 14,346,206 of NC_041061.1, read as the reverse complement.
TGCCACATAAAACGGTTCCAGTTTACTTACACTAAAAACAAAGGTGACGACCCTGTCACTCGTAATCAAACATATTTGTAAGCTTATAGCTACAGTTGGACAGGTATAGTTTTGCCCTGGGGCAAGGCCTTGTCCTGGAACGACTGTGTGAGAGCAAAGGTATTGTGTGTGGATATGAATGTGCTTTGCTCCAAACCCTCTCAAAGGGGGATGCAGAGGTATTGATTTTTCAGCACCAGCTATAGAAAAGAAGCCAGATATTGGCTTTAAACCCTTTTGACATGTTGCTCCCAATGAACACCACATTTTACACTTGATGTAACACACAGGCAAAGGGATTGTGCCCTAGCTCTGGTTATGTGTATGTGTCTGTCTGGTGTTAGCTTAAACACACAGATCCACTTCTCAAATTCAGCAAAAGACAAAAAAAAAAAAAAAAAAAAACCTGCCAGCCTAAATAAAATATACACATCAAAGGACTTTCATTCTTCACTGCATTTTGTGAAAAGGCATATATTTGCACCCAATAAGCCGGGCTAAGACATGGCCCAAAGCGTCTTTGTGTTCTCTCTCTGTCTATATCTGTCTCTCTTACTCTATTCATCTCATTCCACTATCAGCGCACTGAAGGAAACTGATGTTTCCTTTTTGCCTCAGATCCCAGCTGAATGCCTGTGCCCTTTGATGTTACTACCTCGAGAGGCGATTCCTATCCCAAGGAACAAGCTTGATGACAAACACACAGGGATTTCAAGTCACTTTGTTCCCTAGCAACGGACGACTTTATTGGGGGCTGTGGGGTTACTGCTTGGCTTGAGTGTCCATCAGGGAGATGATGGGATTGGACAATGACAGTGACGGGTTGGGAGATGTGTGGAACAGCTGATGGTTGTTCGGCTATTGGTTAAGTAGCCAGTTATGTGGAGAGGTGCCATTGAATACTCCAGATGTTTCCATTGAGCCTTTGTTTTTCTTCAGTCTTGGTTTGCCATGTGAATGTTGTCCTAATACGTCTCTTTTTTGAAGAATAGAGCAGTGGTTCTCAATCTTTTTCTTTGTCCTGTGTACACCCTTTGCAGCACATCACACCCATTCTGTTTTCACTGCACTGGCTTCCGGTTTCTGCTAGGATTGAGTACAAAATCCTGCTACTCACTCACAAATGCATCACTGGTCACGCTCCATTATACCTGCAGGAACTCATATCACGGCAACCCTCCACCTGCACCCTCAGGTCATCCAGTAGCCTTCACCTTCATGTTCCTATACCACGAAGCGCCCATCCAGTCTTAGAGCTTTGGAACAGCCTCCCCATGGAGCTGAGAGAATTAAAAAACCTGGATTCTTTTAAAGCTACATTGAAAACATACTTTTTTAAGAAGGCTTTTAATTGTTCATGTTTTTAATTGTGTGTGTTATTCTTATTATTATTGTCAAATCATGTGTACCTTCTCTTCAAATCATAAGTACCCTCTCTATAATGTCATATGCTTTTTCACATGTGGAACAGAGGGCTCTCCCAAACCCCAAACTGTCTCTCGAACATTGGTTCCCTAAAGTTTAATCTACAACTTCAAAACAATGGGTGGAATTTAAAGTGGAATTTATTTAAAAATGTAGCTAATTATTGTCTCCTATTGTCAGAAGTGTGATAAAATGGCCTCTACAGCATAAAACAATCCTGTTTTAATAAATTACAAGAAAATATAGTGTTTTATTAAGTAATAGTGCTTTGAGATGACTGTTGTAATTTGCGCTATATAAATAAAGTTGAATTGAATTAAATAATACTGTTAGTTTGTGGTGAATTTGTCCCAAAGAAATTACTAATTATTAATAAGGAACTAGGAACATTTCCAAATTATTTTTTTCAATGAATCGTTAAATCTTTCCGAGTGCCCCCGCAATGTGCTCCTGTACCCCTTGGGGTACACATACCCCTGTTTGGGAACCACTGGAATAGAGGATACACGGCTTCTGTAAAACATGAATGAACTTTAAGCCCTTAAGCATGATCATTGCAACTGCCTTGACTTCTATTGTATCAGAGCGTTTTAGAAATTCTGAATCAAAAATAAGTCACTAAAGACATATAAGAGTAGTAGTCAATGTTGTTTCCATTGTGCACGCAAGCTAACAAAATAGCCACACAATGTGGGAACCCATGAATATTTATTTGCAATACCTTTTTTTTTTTTCCTCACTTTTTACTCAACTCAAACTGTTATCTGCTTGTGGAAGAAAACAACCTCATATGTAAGAGCTAGTGTTATTTGTGGAGCCCCTGTGGTGGACTCCATTCTGCTCACCACAGTGGATAGTTTCCATACTATAGCCCTGGGAGGGATGATGGGGACTGAACAAAAGATGGACATTCAAACCTTTCTTTGCTGTTTTTCTGTCCGCATAATCTGGGAATTGGTAGAGTGATGGCAAGTAATGAAAAGGTTGTTTAATATTGATCTGATAAAAGCAATTGGTGTTGATTAAGATACTCACTCACCCACCCACTCACCCAGTTCCTATTAGAGGAACATTCTCTTTAGCCCTATGTCATTCCAAGCTGACCTGCTCATATAATTGTGGAGTATGCAAAAAAAAAAAAAAAAAAGAAATTGCAAATGATTTGGAAGTAAAACTTTTAAAGTATTATAATGTTCATCTATTCCATTGAGAATGAAAATGAATAAACATATTGAAGAAAGAAATAGGGACGATCATTTATATATTTTTAATAACATCGATAGAGACAGTGTTCATAGGTAAAGTGTTTCTTCCTTAAAACTCATTTCCTCATAGAAGTTGAAATAGATTTCCACTCAAAAGATTGGTGTTGACCTATCATGAACTATTGGTTTGTTGACAAATAGTCATGTGACTAGGAACTAAGGAAAGGTTTTCCGCATTGCATTGTGGGATTTGGAGCCTTGTAGAAAAATGCAAAGATGGCATCAAAGCAGAAAAGCTTCTTTAAGGAGTGTTTTTACTTCATTCGTCACAAGACGAGACAGTGATTCACTTGACGCAATTTCTTTTTCATGGTTTTCCCCCTTGACGACACGTCAGTCCGATTTCAGTTCATTTTGAGTTTGTGGAAAGCCAAATTATCAACATTTGCCATTGTTTAGTCATTGTTTTCACAAAATAAAAACACAAGCAATCTCATTTTGGCATTTTTTCTGGGGAGAAAACTCAAAATTGGCATCAGCAGTGTATGAGAAGAACTTTTGGATGACATACACGTCCATTTTAAGAAATTGTAATTATCGTCCCCAAGCAGCCTTGATTTTTGGTGTTGTTTAAATCAGTGGTTAGTTAAAGAATGAAGTGTCTACAACCACCGGTGCTATTGGTACGGTTACCGAAGTACACGTACGTAGCATCTTAGGGTTAGGTTTTGGGTTAGTGTTAGGGTTAGTTAGGTTTAGGGTAAGGTTTAGTCTTAGTCACGCGATCTAAACAGGCCAATGACTAACCTATCACGTGACCTAAATTGGCCAAATAGGGGTGCTGCGTACAAATAGAATGTCGGTTTATTGACACGGCATCCGTACGAATAGCCACTGCCTTAAATAATTGAACAAAATGTGTCTTGGTTGTTAAAGGTGAATTTGTTTGAACAGTAATATAGGTTTTATTCCATTTTCCCACAATAGTGGATAATTTGGATTATTTCTCATCTCTAAGACAACGATTACCAAACAGGAAAAGTAAAATGTTTTAATGGCAAAAGGATATCTATTTGTGCAGGGACCCTGAAATAAAAACAACCCATTCTTTGTTGATATCAATTACCGGGTGACTGTAGTGACGGGATAATGATTTGTTGTCAGATGTTTGAAGACTGAGCAATGGTGGCTGAAGTTGATTTTCAGGTTGTTTTTTTTTGTTCACGTTTCCCGCTCTAGACAGAAACCGTGAGGTTAGCAGTCATGGTTTGGGAGGGTTTCATCACGGCTTGGATCCTCCTGTTGTTGGGCATCTCTTTTCTTTTCAGGCAACAGAGGAGAAACTGATTGTTCTTTTTCTCAGTAATTTGTGCATTCACAAAAAACTGTGCTTGACAACTTAACAATTACTGCCACTCAGTTGGGATGGAAATACCGCAGTCGCCAATGTTGTTGCTGGATTGCTTTTTCAAGCAACGTATTTGGATTGGAAAGCTTTAAATGTCTTGTCACATATTGAAGCAGATCCACCCGTCTGTCCGACTATCCATCCGACCATCTATCCTCCAGATTACCAGATGTTTTTTTTTAAGGAAAACAAACTACAGTATAAATTCAACTAAATAAATAGTAATTAGGTAATGCAATTTGAGTTACTGTGACACATTAAATCTTTATTTGAAGTTGCTACACTTAACATTTCATCTGTCATCATCTCATAACACATGTTCAGCTCTTTTAAAAGTGCTGTTTGAGTGGTTTCCTCACAACAAACCTCAAGTTTGACTGTTTCTCATCCCTTCGACTGTTCCATTATGCTTCCGTCTCCAGAGCAAGAGCACAGTTCTATTTGGATCCGAGCAAAGCTCTCAGCTAATGCCCCCAGGGATGCAGCATCATATCTGGCCAGGAGCAATGCAGAGACTTCTAGTGGTGGAGGCTTTGAGGCTTGCCTTTCACCAGCACATCTGGCTTTAGAAGATTAGTGCACTGCTGGACCACGGGAAAATGCACATCACGTGTACTGAAAGGATCGTAAAAACAAAAAGCCACCTAAAAAAAAAAATGAATGCTTTCCCTACCAAGTGTGTTGGTAGTAGGGAAAAAATCCCTGTCATAACCAAATTAGCCTATGTCGGAAAATGAATGCTAATGTAAATGTAAATATTCAGAAATTAGATCTCTGCAGGAACAGGAAGTTAATCAAGTGGAAGTTGCTTGTAAAACACGCCATCACTCGGCCTGGCATACGCTTTTGTCTTACTTGCCCTCTAATGTCTCTCACCACTTTAGGCTTTTAATGCACATCTTTGAAAAATGTTCGTCTGACCACCACATTAATTTTTCCTTTTCACGCTAATGACAACTGTGTATTTATTTGTCCCTGGTTCACTGTGGCGTTGGTAAATAATACACTCCGGAATGATCAACAATCCATCGTCGGACATGTTACGACAGCCTCATAATGAACTAAAGTCATTTGTGTGGCAGTAATTACACACTCTTCTGATTAAAGATGGCTGCGGTGGATAGTATTTGGGTAATTATTCCCTTTTGCTTTATGTGATAAGCTCATAAAGTCCAGTCGGAGGGGGGGTCAGAATGCAAAGATGGGAAGGAAGTTAATGACATGCTACGGCTGGTTGGAGTGAATATCCAGTCGCTTTTCTTCAATCACTCACTCCCTTGGCCTCTTTCGTCCCCTGCAGCACAAGTGACTATCTTTATGTTTAGTGTCCCAGCATGTAAACACTAGCCAGGCCAGAGTAATTGCTAACAACGTGGCCTGGTTGTTCTGAGCACTCGTTATCAGAATGCTAATGGAAACTAGCTTTAGCTCTTTGGGGTTAGCAAAAAACACAAAACTGTCCAACAAAGCTAATTAAAGTCGTCTATTTTATTCCTTTGCTTCCTCTAATTTGACGCTCCATGGTTGACCTAATTCCCTCTTCTTATTTCTGCTTGCTGTTTGTAATTAACACTTGCCTCCCTCATCTCTCTGGTTAGCCATTCCGTCAGCTCTGCCTGCTGTCTCTCCCTCAGCCAACATTCACAAATGAATTCCTCACTTCCTGATGTTTACCTCAACTCACCATGCCCTCTGCAAATGCATTTATCCATCACACACACACACACACAGACACACACACACACACACACTGACAGGGAAGCCATCATTTGGTACAACAGCATGAGTCAAACACATGGACTCACTTCCCAATTGCGGTTGTACCCTAGAGCAGTGCTACTCCAATGGGAATTTATGTTTCATTTTTATATTCTATTTTAAATCCTAAAAACAAATCAGTTTACACATTTTAAGTTTCATTGCCATTATTGCAGAGATTATTTTTAAATGTTGTGTTATTCCTGGAATGCCAGTATCAACATTATAGTATATTAGCAATTCATGTGATGCGGGAACATTAACGTACAAAACCAAAAAATATACCATGACTACAGTGCTTAATTTGTATATCATCAGGTCCTGGAACAAATGCTGGCCGTTGTTTCCGGCACTACGAGAGAGACAAATACCTTTTTTTAAAGCGCCTTTTGCTTACTAAATTTGGCTAATAATATCATGTGAACACAACCAATTCACTAATTAAATGTTTTATAAAATAATGATGAATCGGCTTTAAAAAAGCACAGGCAATCAACTGTTAGCACATCAGTCTCTCACTCTCTCTCTGAGTGACAGCTGTCAAATCTGCCATGTTTCAGCACCAAGGACAGCGCGCAATCACCACTAATTTAGCCACAAAGGTCACTAAACTTTCAGAACACAAAAACCCACAAATGCAAAATATTTACAAACTTTTACACCCATAACTGAAAATATAACATGTGTGCTTACCTTTTATTTGTCCAAAACAATTAAAAAATAGCCAAGAAGCTCTTTGTATCCTCACAACCTTTTTTGTTTTACATATATTTCACAGACAATGCCGGCCTTGTCTTTCATAAGCCAAGAGTAGCAGCTCATCTTGGCTTTAAACTGAGCCTTTGTCCAAACTTTCCAGGTCTTAATGTTCATATCAGAACTTTCTCCTTCTCTTCTCTCTGTCCCTGAGTCCTCTTCATGTGCCTGGATAGTTCTCCTCCTGTGTCCTGTCTATTGGAGGCAGGTTCTCCTGCATTAGTGTCGTTGCTTCAGGTGCTGCTACTTGCCACGCTAACTGCTGATGTGCTGCTAATATTTTTTACTACGATTTTCCACAGAAACAGCATTGGGCTACTTTATCAAGCTGTGTATCATTCATTCATTTGTTTTTCATTATGTAACAAAAACATGAAAAACCTAAAAAAAAAATTTGTTTCCAAAACCAAAATGAAAAAAACACCTTGTTTTTCAAATTCACCGATTGGTCAAAGTACGTGACCCGGAAGTGTACTCTCATCCGACGCTAACGGCAGATCGGCATGACAAGATCGCTGCTTCCAACTGTGCATCTGAAACGTGTCCTTTTCGCTTTAGCTGGTGTTGGGCACAGAACCTAAAGATATCTCGAATGTGTAACGCGTCATTTCCAGGTCACGTACTTTGGCCAATCGGTAATGGAGAAAACTTTTTAAGTGTTCTTTTTCCGTTTTTCGCATCCTCTACCAACAGTATCTGCCCTTTAATAATTCAGGTTCATTTTGTGTTTGATTGAGTAATTTAACCATTTTAACAATGTAGGCTAACCGTTGTTCCCAAATGCAATGACGTTTGCATAATGCCTCTAAACATAGCAGGTATAAAATATCTAACACAAGGAGATTTTTTTTTTTAAAGAGCTGAAACAACCAGTTGCTTGGGTATCTTATTGTCTTGTTTCAAGCCAAACATGATACCACACAGGAAGAAAGGGTTCAGACACTTGACTCCGTATTGATCATTGTTTTAAAGAAAAGCAGACAAAAGGTGATGCCAAAAAGACCTTGCTTTAAATTTAAGGGATGTATAGACATTAACATGCATCAGTGAAACAATTCAACAACAACACAACAGGTTATTAAGTCATAAACATGAAAGAAAATGCTAATCAAGTATGCCACATGATTAAACTTACAATCAAGAAGAGCTGTAAAAATTAATGGCATGCAAGGTTTTCAAGACCACAAGATAAAATGTGTTGGGCAATAATTAAAGCTGTAAGTCTGAATCAATTACAAAGTATTCTTCCTCAATTCCATTACTTCCCTTCACATTGTAAGGCTTATTTCCTACAAATACCGTGTTTTTGAAATTAACAGTAAAAAATATACATACTGCGTTTTGTGAGTGCTTTTTTGAACTCTTACGCAATGGCTAAAATACACAAGAAAGGAGTATAAATACATTTTCAGATAATTCCCTTTATGACTTGGAACAGTGACAACAGAGCTCTATTATAACTCGACCAACAACAAAGAGAAAATGAGCCAAGACCAAAACTGATAAATACATCCTGCCAAGGAACCAGAGCCCTGTGCTTGCAGAGGTGTGCTATTGGGCGCCATTACAGACGGAGTGTAAAAAAACGGAGGAAATTCAGAAGAGAGCAAAGCAAGTGGGCAGTGAGGCCCAGTTTATCGGCTGCAGCAGGCCTGGCGTTACCTCCCAAAGCTCTGGGAAAGCCCAAAGCTACCATTTTTATGAATGTAAATGGGGACAGAGGGGCCTTCCGTTAATGCTTTGCTGTGCCTCTGATAGTGCCAGGAACTAGGGCTCGACAAGCCCAGATCTGCCCGGCAGCAGCCATGACACATGCCCAGGAGAAAGTCGCCAGGAGTCGTTTGTTTGACAAGGCTTTGGGATGGAGCTCATGTTAACAACAAAGTGGCTATGTTGAGATCAGAGAGCAGGCAGGAGAGATCATGTGAGATGCTTTGAGAGTCTCGTGTTACAGTGAGATTCTGTGTTTCTAATATGGCGACGCCCCACAGTCTATTAAACTAACAGTATATTTATTCTCTACCGTCAAACGCTCATCAATAGACGGATGTCGACCACACGCTATACAACCTGTCAGAGTGGAGGACCTTAAAGAGTTTATCGAAGGGTTTTTCGTTGTGTGCGCAGTAATTTCATTTAAATTAAAATTTTCAGGAGAATCCCTGAAGATTTTTTACAGAAGTTACTGTTCATAAGCAAAGGATGGGAGCTCAAAGACATCTTTTTTGGGATTAATGACCTGAAGAGGTCAAAAGTGTTGGATCGTCCTGTTACTAATTTTCAATGAAAACATGCGAACAGGAAGACTGACTTCCTTTTTGCATCCCAGTGTAGTGGGTTGGGTCCCAATGTGGGCTTGGGTGCGCCCTCTGAGGCCTCTTGGTTGCCTGCCTGGGCGCCTTTGGTAGTCATACAGGTTGGTGCTGGGGGATTTGCATGCTGCTGTGCTACCAATACTGTATGTGCTGGAGCGGCGTTGGGGCAGAAGGGCATGGTGTAGTGGGGCATTGTTTTTGCACTGAGTGGCTGTTCAGGGTCGTGGCTTGTGTTGTCCAGCCTGGCTGGTCTGCATTGGGCTGCCTTTTGACTTCGTGTCTTTTTTTTGTCTTTGTCTGTGGATTTGTTGTTTTTGTCAGTTTTTAGTCGTTTTGTGTGTTTTTGGAGTTATTGAGTGTTTTTGTTATTTTTTGTGTTCTTGTTTTAATTTTGTGTATTATTCTGTCATTTTCTGCATTTATGTTGTCGATTTGTGCGTTTTCCGTGTCATTTTCTGTATTTTTGTAGTTTTCTGTATTTTCCTGTCATTTTGTGTATTTTTGATGACAGTTTATGTGTCTTTGGAGCTATTCTGTAATGTGGTGCTGTATTTTGAGTTTTTGTAGTCATTTTGTTTAAGTTGTCATTGTGTGCAATTTGCTGTCGATTGTGTATTTTGGGAGTTATTTCCTGTGTTATGTTGGACTTTATATTCCTTCCAACTTCTTGAAATATAATTTTTGGGTATTTGTTTTGGGAAAATTAGACTAAGGGGTACATTGCCTATTTGCCTATGTCTGGTCTCATCCTTCCTTAAGGAAGGGCCGGTGATGGTCGCAATTATGCAACATAATAATTGTATTTTATTTACGTATGTATTTATCTTGCAAACAGGGAATTAGAGGTACTGTCAAACTTTTCATAATCATAATTCAATAATGAAAATAGTAAAAAACCCACTCCAAAAACACTCACAAAAGCTTTCCCTCTCTCCACTCAAACTAACTCAACAAAACTAAACAAATAAACAAATAAACTCCAACATCTTGTTGCTCTGGTCATTTTCCTGTCATGATTTAAACATTTGTTCCAAGGCCTGTTCCAGCCACCCATCCAACCATCTGAAACCACTTCCTTTGCTCTTTTTTCTTTTCCTCCCTCTCCCTCTGATCTTGTTGAGAATGAAAGTGACATTTTTTGAGCTTGCATCCCTCAGCTCACACTGCCGTGCTCTGGCTTTGGCGGCGGCGCATTCAAGGCAATGTCAGTCTGAAATTATACCGTCTGTGAAGCTCAGTAACGAGGCAAGGGATATAGACGCGGAGAAGAACAAGCACACCCCGGAGCTGTGAGAGTCAACCTTCGCCTTTGAAGAGTGATGGGAAGTAGAGGGAGGAATCAAGTGGATGAAATGAAATTGGGTGTTTGTTTTATACACCACAGTTTATGGAGTCTGTTTCATGTGAAACGACAGAAATGCAGATTGAACATGGTTACAGCGTTTGATAACTGTGTAATATTGTAATAACTGACAGGGGCTCTAAATGAGGTGTGGTTTTCAGACGTAGATTCATGGACTATTGTTACAATAAATGTTGGCTTCCTAGCTCGTTATGCAGACAGTCCCCAGGAGACTTGCTTAGTTAACGAAATGAGCCAGAGGATGACATCACGGCTAGCAATAGCTCAAAATTCCACCGCGAGCCTTTTAGCTCCACATCACTGACAGCTGACACCTCTATGACAGACCAACAGCAGGAAGACTGTTTCGTCAGTGTGGTGTCTGCATGTTTCTGGACGTCATTCTGACCTGCTGCAGTGTTAAATAGATATTAATATTATATATTATTAATATTATATATTATATAATTTCCAGCAGGATGGATTTGCTTTTTCCCCTCATCAAAGTTGCAATTTTAAGTATAGAAAATTTGTGTGTTTTTCATTTACAGTTGTGTCTTGTTAACAGAGGTGTAAAGAGTACTGATACTGAATATTCTCAAGTAGATGTACTGCTAACTTTTTTGAAATTGTACTCAATAAAGTCATACATAAAATACTCAAGTACAAGTTAAAAGTAGCTCAATTAAATAGTACTCGTAGTAAAGAATTCTAATTACTTTAACTCCCCACATTTATTGTTGGTAATAAATCTTGCCACGGTTCACTTGCATACAGTAAACATCTCATGTATAAACTTAAAAGGGAAGACACCAAATCGAAGCAAAATTGGAACTGAATTTATTTTCCACAAAGGCATCTGTATTAAACTGAAAGGTTTTTCAAAATGTACAAATAAAAAAAAAAAATGAAACAACACCAATAACAGAGGCTTTCCCATTACGGGTCACATTGCTGTGCTTGTAGAATCTTCTGGAGATGCTCTGTGAAAATAACAGGCTTTCAATGCTGTTATGGCACGGTGCATTACATTTAATTTGGTTGGTCGGATGATGTGATGCATTTGATTGTTGGTGCCTAACTTTTGAGACTTTAGGTTGGTTCTTCTGTACCTGTAAAAGCAAATCAATTACAGTAACGTGAGTACTTGCAACCCATTACTTTCACCGCTGTTATTTTTTTTCAGCCATGCTGGATAAAATTTTACATTTGTTTAAAGCAGTTTTTCTCAAATGGGGGTGCGTGATGGCACTACAGTTTATACACGTGGTGTAGCATTGCATACAATTCTAAATAAAATGTGCATATTGTACAACTATTTTAAGTGCCATAAAACACAGTGACTGTACAAAATATATATTTAAAAAAAATATATCGGGATACGTTTCCAGTGAAATGGTCCCAAACTTTTGAGAATTTAGGTTGGTTCTTCTTCTGTTGTGCAATTGTTCTTCACAATGTAAATGCTGAAGTAACAAATTACTTTACTTCTTTTAAAAAGTACTTAAGTACAAGTACATTTACTGATTTAGAAATATACTCAAAAAAAGCACATGTACCCGTAAAAGCAAATCAATTACAGTAACTTGATTCAAGGATTCAAGGATTCAAGGATTCAAGGTTCTTTATTGTCAAATATGCCCCATGTTAAACATACAGCACAGATGAAATTGCAATCCCCCCCAACCCCCAGTGCAAACCTGCAGTGCATAAAAAGAGCACTTAAAACACAAAAACACACAACAAACACACAAAAAAACAACTAACAATACTATACAACAAATAACTTAACTAAAGACATACGGACAACAAATAACAAATAACGAACAACAATGAGGTAGAATGTGGATAAATTACTATGAGGTAGAATATAGATAAATTACAGTATTAATAATATAAACAGAGTGCAGATGAAGTTAAAAAGTACTTGTAGTATGTTACTTTCACCTCTGTTTGTTATGTCATGTTCTTTAAATTATGTGCTACTGTGCTTACTGCATGACTAACCTCAATGGAAGATTCTTACCCAATCCTCTGCCCATGACGAGTGCTCTCTGTGGGCCAAACTGTAACTGCTGCTAGTGCAACTCGTGACACAGTCTGCAAGAGAGCCAAATGTGGACACAGGGAGTAATATCGAAGCAGAGAGGAGGGGGGGGGGGCGCTGTGGATGTAAGCCTTCTAAAAACAATAATCAATTGCGTATCTATGCCGCCATGGAAACCTACCATCTGACAGCACCCACCGTCCTACATTAGGTTGCCACAGCCGTGACCTGAGGTATTCCATGTCAAACCTCAAGCAGTTGGGGGTATAAGTTAGATTAGACTATGTTGGAGTAAGACAGGAACATGAAAGAGACTACACTCCTCAAGTTGAAGCTCCAGTTACAGTCTGCTGGATAGGGGCTCAGGGGTTGCCATGGGGCTGGTGAGCCTGGGAAAGTGACCCATTCTCCGTCTACCTTTGGTAATAATGCATAATGTGAGTGGAAAATGGGGACACTTGGGTCTAAAGTATCTGTGGATGAATTACTCAGTGTAAAAGAGCTGTTAATGTTCAACACTAAAAGCTGCTGAGTGTTAAAACTGTTACCAGGGCCATTACTTCAGGGAAATCAATTATGTTGTCTTGTACACAAACGGTGAACGTTGCTACGTATCTTATAGCACCCGCCACACTTTTTCTGCAAAGCGGAAAAAAAAAAAAGCCTTTAAAGAGAACAGAAGCAGTTACTTCTATAGTTATTTAATTTGGTTTTTACACCTATTCAAAGGCTGACTGACATAACTTTTCACTTCCATGATGATTCCTTTCAAATACATAAGTTATTGTGCTGCGTTAGCACTTGGCTAAGGCTTGGATTCCTTTCTCCTTTCAGAAGCCCCTTCTGAAACAGACTGTTCACTCGTGTGTTTCCACTGAGCGGATGGAGTTTCAGTCCTATGACTTAGCTGCCAGAGCGAAATTGGAAAGGCAGCTAACACCGGTTGAGTCTCTCTCTCTCTCAGCTGCCCTCACTGGTGCATTTGCCTTTGTGCACGGGGATCATTTCTCGCTCTGCTGTGCGTGTAGACACACCAGACGCCTCTTGTTTTTCACTCACACACATATTGGGGGCACACGCCAACCCCCCGTCTGCTTTCTAATGTTATGTCCTACTTTGCCCCTGCAAAGCGAGACCGTGAATGGGCTGGAAAAGTGGGGCCTCCTCACAAGTGTGACGTATTCAGAAAAAAGGAAGCTCGATGGGGCTTTTTGTGTTGCTAAGATCAAGTATCTAAGTCAGGCATTGGTAACTGACAGCCCGGGGGCCACAATCGGCCATTGGTCAAATTTTGTGCGGCCCCCAAATCAAAATTGTAATTCAAGAAATTGGAAGCTCAACATAACACACAAACTTCAGAAACACAGAAAATGACAGCAAAATGTACAAAGACATCAAAAACAAAAACACACATAATGACTCGAAAAACACACAAAAAGGCAACAAAATTTGGCCATAGTGTCAAGAAAATAGACAAAATGAATTCCTAAAAAACACGAAATGTCTAAAAACTCAAAACACCAAGAAAACCCACACAAAAGACTACACAGACCAAACCCTTTGTTTTTTTTTTCCGATTGGTCTTTATTCAAAATGCTAACATAAATGTTGACAATGTGGCTCTTGGATCAGACAATCACATTTTTGTGGGTCCCGCTCTCATAGAAATTGCCCATCTCTGATCTAAGTGAAAGGAAACATAAAAAGTTCTTGATTTTTTTTCCACGGAAAGGGTACACCATTAATGTATCTCCACCATTGTGTGTATATATATATATATATATATATATATATATATATATATATATATATATATATATATATTCAATCATATATTACATTTATTCTGCCTTGGCTGCTGTATCTCCAGAATTTCTCCCTTGGGGATCAATAAAGGTTCTCCTATCTTAATTTTTAACGCAGGATTCAGCACAAACTTTTGACACTGCATGTTTTTTTGACAGCTCTGTGATTGATTGCATGGTTTAAAGTGCCCATGAGTTAGTGTCAAACCAAAGCTCAATAGGAAGGAAAGCTAACGTGTTGGGGTATGTTCCTGTGATTGACATTGAGATGTGTTGTGAGATGTGTTGCTCTCCATTGTTTTTGACAGAGAGCTTCCAAAAGGCTGCAGAAGTCAACAGTGTAGGAGCTGAGAAAGCTTTATTGTTAGCATTAGGGATTTGCCCTTGCCCTTGGTGGACTTGTGTTTAAGACAGGCGGGCAGCTGTTGGTGCCGGCTGGAGGAGCTGCTTTGGAGGCAGGGGTCCATCCTGTAAATGGAGTCGTTCGGTTCTGATGGATCAGCACATCAGTTCCCCTCCTGCAGGGTCAAACAAATGGAGGCTAGCACAGGGACTACATCACTTATTATAAAGTAAGCAGGAAAAGGTGGAGAGAAGAGGTATCTTTTTTTTGTTTTGTTTCCGAAACTCAAGTTATTCACACATTTTATCATAAAGTGACTGGATGTTGAATATTTGTAAACCAAGGCTGTTAGTGTAGAGTTAATGGAAATAATGAGATATTCACTTCATAGTATTTGATTTAATATCTTCTTGGGGTTCACATAATTTTTTTTAATAAATATATCTCTGTCTCAACTTATTCTAACTCAGTGGTTGCCAAACTTTTTGTGCCGAGCCCCCTTCGATGAATGAAAAACTCTCAAAAAAGCATGACTTTTTTTTTGAAAACAAAATAAAATTTGGACTATTGTTCTTCAGATCTCGTAAGAATAACATAACATTTTCAATGACATGTTCAAGAACATTAGTAAAGCTCTTTATTAATTCAGTGTACGCAATCCCCCCACCCCTCCCCCATGCGGGGGGTGGGGGTGTCATGACTGTCATGACGCCAGTTTGGGAACCACTGTTCTAACTACTCATTCGTCATAGTTCTTGTTACAGCTGTTCCTCTGTATGTAAAGTGTAATTCATAAAAAGGAAAAAAATTTCCCCTGCCTGTTACACACTGATTCACAGTAGTTAATTATTATTGTGTGGTGCAATACAAAATCTTCCGCTTGACAGTGAGAAAAACTACAGCCTTGACCTCAGTCAAGCATTTCATACTACGATGCACAAACTCATCCTAATCCAGCTTAATAGTCAAGGCAATACAGCAGGTCACATCACGGACAAGTTACAAGTCCAATATAGAGCCTATATCGTTGAAACATCATCGCAGTTCTTTTGCAAAGTTTGTATTGCAATATGTATGAAAAATCTTTAAATCTTTACACAGCTTCTTTATACGCTGATGACTGTCTACAGAGATGCAAACAACACCCTTTACAGTCTTTTAGGCCATTGGCAAACTTTCGTTTTTTCTATTACCAAATTAATTTAATATGTTTATCAATGGTGACCAAGTTTGGGCCTGGAGGGTCTTGAAGGTTTTAGATGTCTTCCTGCTACAACATACATGGATCTGACAAAGTTGGCATCACGCTGCTTTGTTTCAAGCATTCTACCAAACCTCTTTTTGCAACCAGTTGTGTTGGAGATTGGAGGATTAAAAAAACATGCAGGACCCCAAAGGCCTAGCTTGGGCACCCTGGAGTTCTTCACCGTTTGATTATTCGGTAACATTTTACTTGAAGTTTTATGAAGGCTGACATTACGCTGTTATTAAATGTTGTTCGCTAAATTATGACTCCTTTTGCTAAATAATGACACCTGTGGAGCTATGTTGGCATTTTTTGGGTTAGGTGGAGGGATCTAGTGCGGTGAGGGTAATTTAGGGTTCGGGTAACGTACAGCATTTAATGACAGCCTTCATGACCTTATTCATGCTAATGACAGGTGCCGGGTCATATTAATGACAGCGTAATATCAACCTTTATGTATAAAACTTCAAGTAAAGTATTACCGACTATTCTGACAACTATATGCATAAACAACTAAATGTGAAACACAATGACACAAAAGCATTAGGATTAGTTATTCCAAATGTGTTGAAAGTCTATAAATAATGTAAAACTTTGCTCAGTTAAGGAAATAGATATTCTTCTTGCCTATATTATTAGCTACATGGCCTTGTGAAATGTACTGTATGTACATATGTGTGTTTTTGGTTCATCACTGGCACTTTACTTCACAACCTTTTCTTTGAAAGAAGTGTGTCTCAGAGCCTCAGCTGTGTTAAATGTTTGTGTCTGTTTAGTAGCGTACAGCAACATAAATTAACATTAAATTATGTCAGGGCCCTTTTTATTTCAATTAAGGTATAAGACTGATACCTTTTGCCATGTGATGGATTTACTTGGCATGTCAAACTTTCTTTTTTGATGTGATCATTTATTTTAGGTGCTGAGATGTAAGACGGATCCAGTTCTAGTTGTCAGAGCTACCTGTGCTTGTATGATTGTGTGACTTAGATGGAAAAGGCGCCTCCTTTTATCTAATACAATGTTCTCCCATCACAGCACAATCCTCATTCATAAACATTATTTTATCAGACAAGCAATATCTTCCATTAAACCAAAACAGCCATCCCCAAAGAGTAATGTGAATTACTTAGCAATAATAATCAGCAGCAGCTCGATATACTTACAATATGGAGCTTAGTCAAGTAATAATTGTGTTGTCTGTTTATATATTGCACTTGAAATTGTAGGTGCAAATGTAGAAATGTTATTTATCTTCAGCTGTAATTCTTAAATTGCCATCTAGCCAGTAAATAAATGATCTCCCTAGGGCAGAAGCAAAGATTAATTCTGCAAAACATCTCTGATAAAAACATCTAGATTAATCCTAATATCCCAGGCACCAAAAAATATCTGCTTTTTATGATGTGCCACCTTCACCACTTATTTATTAGGGTGCTTAAAGTAATCTTTGTTAATTCAGTAGGTGTGATAAAATCCATTAGGGTGAAAAAGTAGTTGTGTAAAGTTTTCTTCAAGTTCATTTTTCATCTTAAGTTGCATTGTAATTTTAAAGATGTGTTTATCCACGCGTCTGTCTTCCTTATTCACTTATCCTGATCACGTTTCTTGGGTGTTGGAACCTTTTTGTTTTCTCTCTTGGGTGTAGTACAGACTGGGCAATTCAGTAGTCTATTAGAGGGCTAACATAGAGAGGATTTATTATTATACTTGAATGAATGTGAAAATATTGTTCATTCTCCAGTAATCTATAACTCTGAATACGTAAAAGATATTGCGTGTATGTTGTTTAAGTGACTCCATTATGGATACCAACACATTTTCTTTGTGTGAGTTAAAATTAGCATAATGGAGCCTATTAAGACAACGTAGAGTAATAACATCAGAGCAGACATTTAAGACTAGGTTGTGTTGTGCTCCACTTATCCGGATCGCGTGGGCGCCGCCATCCTCAGCAACACAGCCAAAACAGTCCTTTCAACACCCACTTCCACCAACTCCTTGGGGGGATCCCAAGGTATTCCAAGAGATATAATCCCTCCAACTTGTCCTGGGTCAGCTGCAGGGTCTCCGCATAGTCAAACTATCGCAACATGGAGAAGAAAGTAGCTCAACTCTTGAGTTCCTCTAGATTTACAAGCTTCTCACCCTATTTTTAAGGCTGAGCCTGGCCACCCTGCAGAGAAGACTCCAGGGTTCCCACACTTTTCCAAAATACTTTACCAAATATAATGACTTAGTTCTGAACCGTTAAGTTCTATTCTACCAAAAATGAGCGCGCTTTTCTAGTGTACTAGTGTAACAGAGGTCTGGGAGTGTGCCACGGTTAGTAGCTAAAATGTGGCACAGGGAATGCAAGTTGTGTTTATCATTTATCTATAGAATAGCATCGCTTCACATTTTTGGGGTTTAATATATTCTCAACATTAAAACAGTAGGCTATATCTCCAAAACTTTTCCAAAACAGTTGAATTAATTCTATGACTTTCCAAGACTGGAAAATTGTTTTTTTTAATTCCATAACTTTTCCAGGAATTTCATGACTGTGGGAACCCTGAGACTCCAAATATACTGGTAGTATTATTCTTTCGGTCATTATTCAAAGTCCATGACCATATTTAAGGATTAATGTCTAGATCAACCAGTAAACATAGTGCTTTGCCTTCTGGCTCAACTTCTTCTTACTACACCAACCCAATCTGTTGTCGATACCTTGCCCCTTAATAAACTCATAAGAACAAGATCCTGAGATACTGGAACTCCTCCATTTGGGTTCAGAACTTTCCCGTGACCTGGAGTTCTCAATCCACCCTCTCCTGACAAATAATCAAGGTCGATGTTTGCGGAAGTGAGGCTGACTGGTAGCCTGACTCGGTAAACCACAACCTCCTCAACCAGTTCTTGCTCCTTCCCCACACAGAAATGCCATTTTTATTGTCCAGGGATGAGGCCACATCGATCCCTGCTGTTGCCTGCCCAAACTACATAGACACAGACCTTTTTGACTCCCCCTTTATGGTTGTGAGTCCATGGGGGGATCAGTCCATATCACCGGTTTGGGCTGGGCCTGGCCGGATCCCATAGGCAAAAGTTCCCTAGTAACCCTCTGGGCCAGATACACAAGCTTTCCATGTTTTCTGTCATCATGGTCTTTGAAACATTCTTTGTCTTTTTCTTCACCAATTTGCCTTGAGTGACCCTACCAGGGGCTAAATTCATCTAAAAACATAGCCCTGAGAATGTTTAGAATACTTAAAACCTTCCGCCATGATGAGTTTTACTGACCCTCAGATGACATCTGATCAGCTGTTACCTGTGATTTCTTTGATCAAGCATTCAAGGCCTATTCGTTTATCTTGATACAATGTTTTGTTAATCACACACAACTGGGAAAACAAAAATGTGAGGGGTCAGATTTCTGTTTGTGATTCTGCTGGTAGGTTAAAACTCGCATTGGGTCTCCAACTTGAGTGTGGCAGCGTTGCTTGTTGTCTGCTGCAAAACACAGAACGAAAAAGTACGTATCTCTGATGAACCACTTTGAGCATTTCTGTGGTTAATGTTAAGCAATTCAATTTAAGATTACTCCTCCTTTAGACATTAATGAGATCTCTGTGACACATTCTTTGCACTTCAGATGTTTCATTGCATTTCTGTTTTTTTCTTTTTTTTCCAATCAAATGTGGCTCAACATGTTCAGCTCTCTTCGTGATGACACTGAAATGTTGATAGAGCGAAGACATCCTTTCGTTTTAGCCCATCCCCCCATTCCATTGCTTCATTTATCCTCCCATTTTCCATCCTGTATTCTAAGCAGCCAGTAATTCACATTGCATCATATGCTCCCTGTCCATATAAATCAGGAGCCCCATCTATGAAACATATCTTTTTGATGAAGCTGCCTCTTCATCAAGGTCTTTTGACGCTCCGTTACTAACCATATTGATTCGTCCTGAGATTATTTTCAGCCACATGTACGTTTCAATTTTTTTTTCTTTGTTTAAAAAAAAAAAGAAAAAGCATGACAGAAATGGATCTATGGTAATCATATTCCATCTGTGACACTGTGCTTGGTCCATTACTGTATGCTATGCTTGCTTAGGCCACAGGATTTCTCTCTCTCTCTCCCCCTTCCAATCTCTCCTCAGTCCGACCTTAATTGTGCTGTTAGAGAAGCTGAATCTAATTCCAAAAAAGCATCTACAAGCACACCCCTCCCAGCTATCTTTCTTTTCATTCTCCAGCGTTCCGACACACACACATACACACTTGTGCATGCACACACGCAAACTTTGCACAACGGCACCTCGTAGAAAGCAAACAGGCCTTTGGCTGGTAAAGCTAGATAGGAGCTGGTAGGCTCCCAACAATCCTTTATCTGAGCCAGTGCTGCACATCAATAACGCAAACACCACTGTCCTCCCGTCCCTCCTTCCATCCTCTGTCGCCAAACAGCTGCACCTCCCCTCCACCGCTATACACGTTAGTTCCCTCCGGCTTCTACTCCTCCACTTTTAATCTCACAAAACAAAGCACCAAAGCTGTCTAAGAGAAACAACATCAAATTGAGAAAGTGATAAAGCTCACAGGTTAGGAAGATGCAATTATTTCCACATTTCAAGCATCTCGTGTAACTTGTTGATCTTTTTCTGCCGCAACTTCATCACATGCGCATTCTTTCTAAATGCCATCTTGTGTGATTCTTACTTTGATTGCACTTCAGTTCCCGATTTTTCCTTTTATGACGGTGAACAGTGTTTTGTTTCTCGCTTTTAAATAGGAGCGTGAAAATGGCACGTTAAACCAAGTATAAATCATGTGGATACAACTTTAATTACTGTATCTACAGAGGAAATAAGCTTAGATGGTGAATTGCAGCAAGACAATAATTTTGTATGAACAAACACAAATGCACGGGGAATGTGTTGGTTTCTTTAAAAAGAGTTGACTCGCAAAAAAAAACAGGTGTTCTGCACACCCTGCAGACAGAACTAGACGATAACTTCCCAATGTCCCTAAATCTCCCACTGCAGATTTTCCTTTTTTTTTTTTTTTCTTTCTTTCTTTCACTCCGCTGCTGCACAATTTCCTTAAAATGTCGTGTGCCTGTGTGTTCATGTAGCTTAGGGGACTTTTGCCTTAGGGGGCTAAATACTACAAGACTTCCTGCTGACTCTTTGCACTTAGAAAAACTCCTGTCCTTGCCAAATGTGCAAACACAGTCCCCAAGAGCCTTTGAGCAAAAAATAGGGAATTCCCTTCAATTTATTCTTTGCATAAATGAAGCACAAAGGCAAATAATGTGCACTTTTCACCAGAATGTAAAAACCAGGCAACATGCCACTTGAATACACAAGGCACAAGCTTTAACTGAATCAATAGTGCAGGCAAAATGGCACACTAATCAACATTCCTTTATAGCTATTTGCATACTTGATCCAGTATTTGTTCAGTGGATTATAAATATTACCTGCATGATGTTTAATTGCCTTTTTAATAGACTCTGTGATTAAACAAGGAAGTTGAGTTTAATTGGTAGACGCGACAAAAGAGCGCGTAGAGATGTATTGGTAGAGAACTAGTTGCTGAATCCTCCAGAAGACTGTGTGAAGGTGCTGGAACGACATAAAGCAGATACCGGGCCTGTGATAAGAGCAGCAGTGGCTGCTAAAAATTCATTTATTTGCCTGGTATTTGCTTAAGGAGATTGGAGAGGATGCTGCTTGTTCGTGTCACAGCAGAACCCTATCTTATCATGTTTTGACAGATGAGGAGCGTTAGGCAATCGGATGCACACATTTAAAGTGAAGCATTGTTGCATCTCAAAAGTGCAGAGAAATAAGTTTGGCTCAAGGCAAAGTTTTCACAGACATTTTATTGTCAACAAGTGAGAAACACTTGATTCTGGCGCTTGAAGAAAAAGGCATAAGGCATGCTTTTTTAAAGGCATGTCTTTGTCAGTGTTGATCCAAAAAAGTCTATACAACATTTCCGTATTTGGAGTAGACAGTTCTTGAAGGTTCAAGGTTCAAACATATTAGCTTGAAGTACTATCCTCTAGGGGTGGGACAATACACTTAGTTCATTGTACAGTACTAAATAATGATACAAATGTATTTGTAAATCAAAGAAGACAAAAGAAATTGCTGGTGGAAAAAAAAACATGATTTTATTTTACTTTACCTCTGGACATACTTACCCTAGGTATGACCTAATCCACTCAATAGAAATATAAAAAAAAATAAAAACAAACAACATTCTGATGTTTCAACACAATCCCAAACGGAAACGTCTCTCTGTCACGAAAATAATAGTTTCACTTTTTGTGCGTGCTGCATCTTTTTCATGTTGTGCGATATGACTTTTAAGCTCAACGTGTTATTTAGTTCAAATTGCATCTTATTACTTCATTCAGGGTAAGGGTTCAGATGATAACTCCTATTAAAAAGCACTGCTTTGCAGTTCCCACCAGGAAATGCTCCAACATTTTGTGACACACAGCACGAGTAAAAAAAAAAAAAGTGTCACGCAGCACATAAAATAGGAGGAAATTGTGTTGCCATACGAAAAATATCAATCTACGTTCCTACCCTCACCTATGGTCATGAGATTTGGGTAATGACCGAAAGGACAAGATCGCGGATACAGGTGGTCGAAATGAGTTTTCTTTCGCAGGGTGGCTGGGCGCACCCTTCGAGATAGGGTGAGAAGCTCAGTCACTCGGGTGGAGCTCGGAGGAGAGTTGCTGCTCCTTCGCGTCGAAAGGAGCCAGCTGAGGTGGCTCGGGCATCTGTTTCGGATGCCTCCTGGTCGCCTCCCTCGGGAGGTGTTTCAGGCATGTCCTATTGGGAAGAGGCCTTGTGGAAGGCCCGGGACATGCTGGAGGGACTATGTCTCTGAGCTGGCCTGGTGTCGCCTCGGGGTCCCCCCAGAACAGCTGGAGGAGGTGTGCGTGGATCGGGAGGTCTGGGCATCTCTGCTGAGACTGCTGCCTCCACGACCCGGCCCCGGATAAAAGCGGAAGAAGATGGATGGATGGATGGATGGATGATTTATATCTTTTTCAGAAGGTTGGGGGACATTTTGTTATTATTGTTTTTTTTTTTTTTACAAATTATTTGGTTTTATGTGGTGAAACAATAATAATAATAATAATAATGCATCAGTTTTATATAGCGCTTTATCATAGACACTCAAAGTCGCTTTACAGAATTAAGGCATTATTCTTTCACTCCACACTTAGTGGTGGTAAACTACTATTGTAGCCACAGCTGCCCTGGGGCAGACTGACGGAAGCGAGGCTGCCATAGTGCGTCATCGGCCCCTCCGACCACCACCAACACTCACTCACACACTACATTAATACAAGGCAATGTAGGTGAAGTGCCTTGCCCAAGGGCACAATGACAGATACCACTGGGGTGACTGTCACCCCACTGTGGCACCTGGAATTCTCAGTGGTCTCCCAGGCCCAGACCTGCTTAGCTTCCGAGATCTAACGAGATCGGGCTGGTGTGGCCACAATAACAGATCAGAATAAAACAGCTATTTAAAACCTAACACTGATAGATAATATTTTGACCATGGATACTATTAATACACAGCAATAAAATACCAAGCATGAGCGTGAGTAGTTTGTAATGTAAGAATGTTACAGAGTTCAAAGACAGATGGGCTCATACATCAGGACAAAAGTGCATTTGAGGTGTTTGCATGTCTTGGTGTGGTTTTCATTATCATATATCATACGAGTTCAAAATACATTTAGTTGGCTTACGGTTTGTCTTCATGAAATGGCAGTTGGATGTTAAAAGTTGTTAATGACTTCTCCCAAAGGCCAACATACAAACATTAAGATGCTAAACATAGATATCCACATTCAGATAGGTTACTTAGTTTATCATGTGTCTTGTGGCACTTCTCCAATCAGGGGAAAGTTGGGAAAAATAAATAAAAGTCATTGAGGTCACCCTCTCCTACAGTTAGTGGCCAGTCACCTGCACTGATTATTAAGGAAATTAATGTTGCACTACATTTCAATTACCCCTCTTTGGCTACAAGCGCAAAACTGGGAGCGCGGCCTAGGCACCTGCCAAGGTCAAGGTAATTAAATTAGAGGTACAGTGATCACATGGCCGCAGCATTGTTGCCATGGCACTGAGGGCAACTGTTACTCAGCTTTCAGAGTGGAGGTTATGACTGCTGGGCCTCAGGTTCTGTTGTTTACAGTCGTCCTCATCACTTTCAAGCGGCTTGTTGGGCAATTCTTGGCCTTGACAGTTGGGTGGAGTAAATTTGAATGATGGCTGACACAAACTTGCAGAAAGCTTGCATGAAATGTAAAACATCAGGGATGATGGAGTAGCGTGAGGAGAATGCACATTCATTTTTTATCTTTCTGCCGTTTGTAATTCAAATTGAAGTAATAGAGGGAAAGGTGATAAAAGAAGAAAAAAAGACTATAGCTTCTGTCAGGGTGTAGTTGCAGGCTGTATCATGTTTATGGCTTGTTCATCTGTTTTCTGTCCCATTCTCGTTAAATTAGTATATCTCAACTGCCACACAGTAATTCCTTAAAGGCTTGCCACAAGCGTTCTGAGTGATTTAAAGATGAAGTGATTTGGAGGGTGAATGCAAAGAGAAAAAAAGGAAACATGTCTGTTTTCTGATGGTGTGGCTCACCTTAACTCTGCATGGGACAATTAAGTTTCCCAACTTAGATGAGAAAAGCGTTGACCGGATCCCAAGACTTGATCTTACATAACACGACCAAGATGCCCTCATTCTAACAAGTGTCGCATCATGTAACTTAGTGGTTCTCAACCTTTTCAGCCCACGACCCCCAAAATAAAGGTACCAGAGGGGACCCCCACTGTACCTGAAGGTGGTTGAACACAGACATGAACATTGAATAACAGTCATGTGGAGACAGGGTCATCTATTAGGGGGAATAAAGGGGAGAGATTTTTTGGGTCCATCCATAAAGTCAGCGAAATGATGGTCCATTGTTTTATGAATCTGTGATAACCACATTTATTTATTTATCTGAATAATATCCACTGTTATCCAGGAAGTTTATTATTATTATTATTATTATTATTATTAGTGCCATAATATATAGTCATCTTAAAAATGTAAATCGTTGTTTTAATCAGAAATGAAATGGGTTAAAAGTGGTGGAAAAGTTGGTTAAATGGGATTTTGAAAACCACAGAAATTGGTTAAAAGTTGCAAATTAGAGTAGCCAAAAACAGACAGAAAAAGTGTAAAAAAAAAAATTAAAAAAAAAACAGAAAAGGGTGGCTTAAAAGTGGCAGAAAAAAGTAGGAACAAATAGTTTAAACTGTTGGCTAATGTCGGGAATGTGGTTGGAAAAAATAAATAAGCATGAAATATGAAGAAAAAAGGTGAAAAGTGACAATAATGCGTCAACATATGCGGCATTAGGTGGAAAGGGTTTATAAGTGCCAAAAATGTCTTGAAAGTGGAAAAAAAAGTGCAGAAAAGGCATTTAAATTTGATAGACAAGTGGCAGAAATGGGAGTAATGTTGCAAAAATGTATTAAAAGGAACAAAAATATGGCGAGAAAAAGTGATGAAAATAGGTTAAAATATGGCAAGGTTTGTAGTCGCTGAAAAAGGGTAAAAATAAGCAAATGGGGTCCCGACCCCAAGGTTGAGAACCCCTGATGTAACCGACACAAGCTCATCAAGCTGTTATGGCTTGTCTTTCTCTGTAAAAACAACCCGTGATTGTTAAATTGTTGATCGTTGAAACTGAGCCTTTTTTATTTCCTATTCTTTTATTGTAGTTGTAGAATTTCTCCTCCTTTCTGCACCTCTTTGTGTTTCTTTCTCTCTCCTCTAGGGTGTTTCTGATGTCGGTTGTCTGCTCTTTGATTGCGCTGCTGAGCATTAGCCAACAGTAAAACACACCTGGGTGTGTCCAGCCATCTGATGAATGACCCTGCGGCTGGCGGTCGGATCAATAAGAGAAGCGTGTGTGCGTGCATGTGTGTGTTTTGCCAGAACAACTTGAGGTGTGTGAGTCGGGCCGGTGTATTCTGCTGAACTGGAAATCCCATTAAAACCTCGCTAGCACACATAAAACTTCCGGAACACACACAAACCAAACCACACGCACATTCTCTCTCTGTCTTGCTTTAACACACTTCTTCTGCTAACACACATTAGCTGGACACACACCAGCCCACACACACACACAGGCACACACACACAGACACAGACTGGCCATAAATTACTGCTGTTCTGTTCTGATACTAATCCCACTACCCTGTGTGATGCAGAGCTGCAGCTCTCCTCTTATTCCCTACCCAAGTGTTAGGATATGATGTCTACTGTTTTTTTTTAAATTTTAATTTTAATATGTACCCATAAAGGCTTTTTGATAACATGTCTCGTGTGTGTGCAGCGGTGGAGCAGCGAATTTAAAAGTGAGGGTGTCGACTTCCAATCTAGTTTATTAAATTAATTCACTATAATCATGATAAAGCTGTTATTAAGTCAGTGATACTCAACATGTGGCTCTTTAGGTCTTATTTTTAATTATTATTCCCCCAGAAAACCTTAAAAGGTAGAAACTTTTTAACCCCTTTTTACCTTTTTCTTTGACCATTTTGCAACTTCCTTTGTCCCATTTTTGACCCTTTTCCTACAAATGTGACACTTTTTAGTTATTTTTCAGATTTCAGCTTCCTTTTTCCAATAAACGAGCCTTTTTCTGAATTTTTGTCAATTCGTTAACCATTTTTTGCCACTTTTCATCCAAATAAGCTACCTTTGGCCCAATAAATAACACTTGTTTCCTTTTTTTCCTAACATTTTGCATTTTTTTGTTCCACATTTTTGCCCCTTTTCAGTATTGTTTGTCACATTTTGTTAATTCAAGCTACTTTTGCCATTACAAGCCACCTGTTTCCTCTTTTTTGTCATTTTTTTGCCACTCTTGGCTGCTTTTGGGCGATTTCAGTCACTTTTTGCTCCTTTCTTGCAAAATGTTTGCCACTTTCGAACCATTTTTGGCCACCTGTTACTAATTTTTTTGTCACTTTAACTACACTTTACTCGTTGCGGAACGGAACGGCGGCTTCGTCAAACGGCTGGCTGTGATTGGCTTGATCACCATTCGATCAATCTACCTGGACCAATACTTTTTCAACAATGAATCCCCTCGGGTGAGACGCGCCTGCCTGTGTGTATTACAGCCACCTTGTGCTGCTCGTGTGGCATTGGCATTCAAACACAATCCCTTTCAATCTGTCTTCATGCGCTTACCCCCCTCCCTCCCTCCTTCACTTGATCCCACCTTCCCATCCATGTCTCCCTTTCTTCCTAACACCTTCAATCCACCTGTTTTCCCTCCATCCTCCTTTTGTGCACCACTCCCTTTTTGTTGATCTCGCTTCATCTGTCATCTCTTCCCCTTCTTCATCCCTCTCTCTCCACCGAGAAGCCCCTAGCGTGACATTCTATCTCTGACACATCATGCATGTCCTGCTCTGATGATGCCAGGGCACTGACAGATCAGCCACAAAGTGTGTCATCTGGAAAGAAAGAGAGAGAAAGAAAGAAAGAAAGAGAGAGAGAGAGCAGACGACGGGGATGATCATCCACTCCCATCGTTTACAACTGGCCAGTCAAAATGTCTCCTCGTATTTGTGAAATCAGCAATATTCAGAGGGAGCGTTAATGACGTTTCGTCGATGTATTTTTGGCTAGTTAGTTGTGCTGAAGAAAACTAATTACGTGAGGTTGATTGATTATAGTGATTGACAAAAACTCAGGAACGTATCACTTCTACAACAACCCACAAATTAATTAAAACAAAACGCACGAAAAAAAAAGTACAAGATCATCAAAAACGCACTTGATTAAATATTATTATTAAAGTTTATTGGTTTATAGACAAGAGTGAGTGGGTGTGTCCAGGGCCCTCATGTGAAGAATACAGCATTTTTAGGTTGCAACAAATTTCAACAAAATGTAACCTCGAAAATCGTAAAAATTGTGACTATTCGTCTTCAGACCCATAAAACAACAAATGTGCAATCACACACACACATACTGTATATATGTATTTTCACCTCTATTTAACCAGAAAAGTCTCATTATACAAAATATAAATAAAATAAAATATACATTTTTCTATATTGACATGCACAAGAATTCCATTGTACCTGTTCTTTTGAACCTGTACATATGGCAATAAACTATATTCTATTCTATTCTATTCTTCGTGCTTAATGTCAAGCAAGGCCGTTCTTACAGACCAGTCAATTCAAGTAAAAAACAAATATCTTGACTCAATTTTTTCACATTTTAAAATTCTCTCTTGATTGATATAATGAAATCAATTTAAAAAAAAAAAAGCTAAACAAACGATTACACTTGAAAAACAAGCTAGTGAACTTTGTACAATGTTTGAATTGCATAAACCTTTCAAAATGTACCACATAACCTTCTTCTCCTGATGACTAAGTGGATGACTACACACCATTTCATTTTTTTTTTTTTTTTTTAAGCGTAGAATTTTGTGCCTATTTTCATACAGTTATTCATCAGAATCAATAAATCGTCTTCCCATCAAAGCCACAAGTCAACTATTGACAAAGTTCCTATTCTTCCTTTCAAATTACACATATATTTTCACCGTGGGAACTTTTATGTTGCATAAATACAACATTACAACCCAATCAGTGAGTGTTTGCACGCACATCCCAAAGTGCACACGCTATGTAAATGCACACAGACACTTCTGCATAATGCTTATGTGAAATGTCAGAGCTTATTTATCCCGTTATTGGCTGCGGCGTGGCCGACCGGCTCAGTCTCATCTTTAACCTCCTGATCTGCCACTGGGTCACACTAGCAATTAAATGGCTGTTAGTCAAAGCAATACTATCAGTTATGTCAGGAAAGAGCAAAGGGGTCAAAGACCCCAATCACACCGCTGCCCTCCTGGCATACTGAGCCACCTCTCCTTGTTTGTTGTTGTATTTCCTCTTAATTATCAGCAATTACATTTTTTTTTACCCCCCTGAAAAAGTACTTATACACATTATACCTGTTTAGATCATAAAGTGTCTGTAGTGTCGCTAATTTTCCACCTCTGAAGTACTTGCAAACCTCTGGCCCATTCGTTAAAATCTATTGATATCAATTCAAGAAGGTAGTTTGATATTTAACTTAATTTTTCTGTTTTTGTGTTCTTGTTTTAGTTAACTAGAATGGAGACAAATTCATTTGACTGAAACTGCTGTCTGCTAAAACTAATAAATATGAAGATTGAACCAAGAAATTAGTCAATACATTTCAGTATTGTCAAATAAGACTGAAATCTAAGGTTCCTGTCAAAATTGACACTATGTAACACGGTCAATTGTTTATAATATATTAAGTTATAATTACAGTATTTTTCGGACTATAAGGCGCACCAGATTATAAGGCGCACTATCAATGAATGGGTCTGACTGGGTCTATTTTCATACATAAGGACTATAAGGCGCACAGTTTTGTTATTATTATTATTATTATTATTATTATTATTATTATTATTATTATTATGGCTCATTAAGCAAAACAAAATAGTCAGATAAGTCAAACTTTATTCAACTCATTAACAATAACTCTCAACATTGTTCAGGTTTAACACATAAAATATAGAACATTACACTCACTTTTTCCATTCAGTATGTTGAAGCACAGTACTGGTACATATCACTCCACGAGGTGTCTGACTACAGTAGCCCTGAAGTGCCAAAAATTAATCAAGAGGTGCAGCTTCATAGTTTACCAAAGTTGTACTAAAACATTTTGACATATTAATTTCATACATAAGGCGCACCTGATTATAAGGCGCACTGTCGATTTTTGAGAAAATTAAAGGATTTTAAGTGTGCCTTATAGTCCGAAAAATATGGTACGTCTCTGTGAAGAAGAAAAGATTCTCAACTGGTGGGTCGCGGACAGTTGGTCAAAAATCAATAAGTGCTTAATGTTTCTCATGTTCGACTTGACTTTTATTTTGAAAGACATTTTTTTCTTTAGACAGGCAGGCTGTGAAATGCATGTTGCACTGAAAAATATACAGATGTATGTATGTTTTAAAAAACATTACATACAGTATGTGTGTTTTCAACAACTATTTAAAAAATAAAACTAAATTTGGTTGGTTGAATTCTAAAAAAAAAAAAAAAGGGATTTAATGACTACGGCAAAATGTGGGTCCCTGGGCGAGACCAGTTAAGAACCCCTGCTTTGGCGCATCTACTTGTCTTTGTTGTAGTCTGGATCATAAGAAACCCTGGATTGAAGATAAAGCTGTATTTAAATTCAGTGTGGTCTTGTTTTCAAATCACCTCAAATAGATTTTTTACTAATGTGTAGCTAAATGAATACTTGGCAACGGTTCCTTATTTAAAAGGGTAAAAGTTATGTTGTGCTTTTATGCAGCGCTTCCAGACTCATAAATGTGTCACTTCACACCCTGTCCTTGCAATCTGCTTTAAAGCGATATAGTTTATGACTGGAATAGCATCAGCCTTGTGCAAGTCGAGTTAAAAAGAAGAAAAAAAATCCATTGTTTTTGTTTAACACTGCTTTGACCATGGCCTCAAGTAACAGTGCTTTTCTCCTTTTTTTTTTTTATTTCTTCCTCACTATCTAAGTCACTAACTTCCCCTGAAGTATCTTCAGTGGAAGCCTCAACCCTTTCCTCCATTTAAACAGACTAGATTTCTGTCATAATAAACTCAGTCAGTGGAAGACAATGAACAGGATTAATCCAGCCGTCGGCAACAAGGGGATTTGATGATGTCATCAGTATGAATGGACTAGTGAGCAGATTATTCCCTCTGAGGTGGATAAAAATCCAAACGAATGAATGCAAAGGAGGAAAATGGTTGGAAGACAAGTTGAAAAAAGGGTGTCGGAGAGGTAGATGTGCACTGTGGTAAAGGTGGATGAAAACAAAGTGAAGAAAGGATGGTATACGTCAAGACAAAGGAGATAGAAAAGTGAACGTGTGTGGGCGAAAATGATTGATGGGTGAGTCAAGGAAGGCAAAAAAGGACGTATCAGTGGAAGAAGATATAGGTTAGTTTGAAACCTCTGTCTTTCCATCTGTCAGGACAAATGGCATGGTGAGAGGTTGGTGTGGGCAGACAGTGCTTAGTGGAAGGTGTCAGCTTTGAGCTATGGGAGTAGTGCAGGAATCTGTCCCGGAGGCCCCAGCTGTGGCAATCACTGCTCAGTGGGCTGCTAGGCCGGAGCAATCAGGCCACCAACAAACCATCAGCTGGGGTTCTGTCTCTCCCTCTCTTTGTGCATCACCGACCTCTTCCATTATTTGGACTGCAGACCTGTAGCCCTGTAAGTTTAGATGATGTACACCCCTGGGGGCGAAGATCCATGTGTAGTAATACTTGTGCAAATAGATTTCCATCTTCAACTAAACTGTTTGTGTTTGTATTTGCTGCTACCCACAGTTTTTTTTATTTTTTATTATTAGAGCAGGGGTCGCTAACCTTTCTGAAACCGCGAGATACCTCAAACGTACTGGATTATCTGAAGAACCATCGGTTTGATATACATTTTGTAAATACAAAATTTTCACGGTTTTTCTTTACTTAAAGTTTAGATAATAAGGAATACTAGTAGTAACTTAAAAAGGGAGGGAATATTTCAACATGCACAACACTTTTTGTTCTTAATTCAAGAAATTGTTTATTTCATAGGAAATCGTTGTCCCTATTTAATAGCTACTAACAACTTTTTAACTCATTAAACAATTGTACAATTTTGTAATGTTTTGCAAAAATCCACTTTGCATTTTTTTTTTAAACGTCTTGTAAAAATCTGCAGCTTCTTAAATAAAATTCTATTTGCAACACTGATATTTTTCTCAATGTTTCAGTGAAAATATACATTTAAAGATGGTTAATTTAATACAAAAACTTATCAAGGCAAGTATTATATACAGTAACTCTCTACTAAGGCAAGTAAACCAGACTTTAGACAAAGCTCATTGGTTAATACACCTGAGGGCACCTCTGAGCATTGCATAGTGGGATGTGGAGTTCTTGTGATGGATGCATAGAAGTGTTTTTTACTATTCTTACTGTGATTTCTTGTCATTGACCCTAAAATTCTGCCAATGTGACTTCCCAACACATTTCTCGTGTTTTCATGGACTGAAAGATCAATGGCAGATGTTTCTTTTTGGCTTTACGCGGAAAGTTCCTTAATCTGGCCGAAATTGAATGACTTGCATGATGAGGTGATATCGCAAGGAATACCGAGAACAAAGAGGGTGTCAAACGTATAACTGTCGACCTCGTCTGCAATGCGCGAATCTTTTCCGAAAATGTCAACAAGAGAGTGTGTGCACTGGAGATCAAAACAGAGCTGCATGTTTTTCCTTTCATTTTTGGATTAAATGATGTTTGATTCATTGATCTATGAGGCATACACTATAATTTTATCTAATAAATAATTATCGTGGGAAGAAGCTTTAACACATCTTTTATAGTGAAGGATAAGATAAGAACAGCGGTGTTTTTCATGTCATGTTATGCCACAACTTCCAAAAGTTTTGTACCGATTATGTCTTGGGAGACATATTTATTCTGCTGCAGCAAAACAATGCTTTAGTTGAAGAAAGAAATAATTGAAGTGTTGGCAAAACAGCAAATGTAACAGTTGAACAAACAGAGAAAGGTGTTTGTTTTAATGTTGGTTAGGTTTATCAAGGGAATATAGTTCTTTCACCACCTTGAACTCTGTAGGCACAGATTTCCTCTAAAAGCTACAGTAACTTTAACTGTAAAGGCACTGGCCTTTGGGACAACCTAAACTCTGGAAGAACTTACACTTAAAACCACGCCTGAGTAATTCATTTTAACTTGAGAACTTTGAAATAAAGACGTGAAAGAAAGACATATATACATTTGCCCTCCCCTTTTCCCTTTCCTTTCTCAGCTCCCGCCTTCATAAAGGTCCTAATGAGTTGTCTGTGGAGATGAGGCAAGGCATCCATAATGTACCATGAAATATGTAAGTCAGGCGTTTTGGAAAGTGTGTCCTTTTCATACCTACCCTTTCACCTCTTCTTCGCCATCCCTCTCACGAAGAGAAGAAGAGGAGGTTCCCACAGTGATTAATGTGCTCAGCAATGGCAGCAGGGGCAGGTAAAGAGGCGTGGTGTAGCCCAACATATGAATCCATCCCGACACCCTCCCTTTCCCCCTAATTAGATTATTGGACTGATGAGGTAGCACCAAGGATTAAGCCTTTCATCCATTCTTCGGAGGTGTGAAAGGATGGAGAGCGGAAGAGAAGACCAGGAGGAGGTGCGCATATCTATTCACTGTCCTTATAACATTTATCCACAAGCTTACAACCATCTTTGTGAGTCTTTTAATTTAAAAAAACATGTTTTTGTGGAAAGATACATGATAGTCATCAGCTGGAGTGTTCATACATTGTCACTAAGGCAGTGTCCCGATTTTCCCACTTCCCAACCAAGGACAGAAAGTACCAGATTATTTTATTTTAACACATTATCCAATCCTGAGGTCTGAGGTGTGTTCAGAGTGGATTTGTCTCGATAATCGGCTCGCCAAAAGGATCGGGGCCGACAATCGTAAATGTCTACCTCAACTGTCAATGTCAAACAACTCATGTCCCTGAGATTTGTGATGTGAAACGGAATGAAGCCAATCAGGAAGCGAGCTGGCTGACAAACATGTACTTCCACTGGTTATACCCAGATTAAGATAGGTATGTTAGTCTGCCCAGAGTTAGTCCAATAAAAGCAGGGTCATTTACAGCATTATTTTTGGTCTTTATTCCCTCTCCAAAATCGTCTTATATCGTAATGTTGAGCCCAGCGTCTCGTGAACTTTGTACATCGACCTATCCCAATTGCCATGGCGTGCAAGATGAAAGTTTAGAAACCACTGTTTACATGTTCTTGTGGTGAAATACAAGTTAGCTTGTATAAGAGCTTGTGATCTAAAGTAGGACATCACGTGCAACAAAATAACTTGGCCTACCACCCAATTGCCCTAAAATAATTTGAGAATTATGACTCTTGATGTGTCCTCTGAACATAAGACCCTTGATGTGTTGTCACACCTCTACTTTGATTGCTGTGTCAGCATTTTATGAGTCTCTTTTCATAGAACGTGGCAGTTGGTGTGCAGTTGCCAGCAAAAGTCTAGATGACAAGTCAGGCAATGTCCTTGGCTAACGTAGCTGAAACAAAAGGTCTTGTTACTGATGACATGTCGTATTTTACCTTGTCACTTTGCCCTCATGTGGACATGGTGGGTTTGTTCACACTTTACACTACTCAGGGACATTACAAGTTCTGTTCTAAGATGTACAATGTTGTGACAAGAGCATTACCATTATTCCAGTTGGACATGCAGACCCATTTTGTAACATTCCTCGTGTGCTGTGATGGTTTCATGTTGGTGTCAGTCTCTAACCAGCATCTGATTTACGACACTCACATGATGCATGCAATCTGCAATGTCCCTGGTTTCAATAGCAGTTTTCTGGATGACATCCAGGAAACTTTGTTGAGGCACGCCATCATATGAGCTAGGCACATATAACGTGTTTTATCATTAACCTTGAGTGTACCATGATAAAATGCACGATATTTTACACATTATAAACAATTCCAACAATAAATACCATTTTAGTTTTTTTTTACGCTGGCTCTGTACCATTACTCGGCACGGTCATTTTTATTTTTACTTTTTCCCCCTTAAATACTTCTTTCTATTTAAAAACTAGGTTGACCAGTCGCAAGCATTGAAATTTCAAGATAAAGCATTTTTATAGAAATAGTAGCTTACAATAAAGGCGGCCATTTTAAAAAGTCATTTAAAGTTGGCTACAACAGTTTGGAATTTGTGCTGTATACAGAAAAAAAGAATTACCATTGTTATCATCTCTCACTATTATTTCACATCACTTTCTGCCGCCGAGGTGAATGTACTTTGTCTGTTTGTTGGTGTTTTTCTGTGTCTGAGAGACCAGGGGTGTTTTTGTAGGCTATTAGGCCAGAGGGGATAGTATCAACTGGAGCTTCCCGGGAAGAGTTCCAGGTGTGTGTGTGTGTGTGTGTGCGTGCCTGGTTGTGCTAATGCATACACACTGTGTCTCTGCCTCTCCACTGTGTCGGACGGTTGGTTGATTAAAGACCTCACTCGTTTTCTTTTAAACTTTTTCCTACATGGGCTACATTTTATCAGTTCCAAGTATGTAACATTCAGTTACACAAAAAAAAAAGGAATATAATTAGCAGTTCAAAAGGACTGCATAGTAATCTCATGTGCTTTCCAAGGCCGTGCCGAGGTAGTCCTATGTGTGAGTGTGTGAAGCAACTTGGATGTCATCGTGCAAGACCATGAGTTATTACATGGTGACAAAGTTACAGCACCTCGGCCCCCTGTAGAAGGCAGCACAGTGTCCTGATATGGCCAGGGTCAAATAAACCCATGCTGTGGCTTATCACAGCCAAGTTGAAATAGTACATAGACACAATTTGTTCCATAGGCCAGGACATGCTGTGCATATTGGATTGAGAACTGGTGTGAGGGGGGTAGCAAATAAATGCTTGGTGCCCCTAGAGTACACACTCAACATGGGATTTCTACAAGCCCAGTTAAATGTGTCAATAAAATATCAATTAGCACGCGATTAGAATATCAAGAATGTCAAACCTCTGAGGATTTGCTTGTGCTACCTGCTAAATAGCATTGCTAGTTAACTGAACAACTACTGCTGAGGTGTTAATGGAGCAACTAATACATTTAAAACATGTTGGAAAATGGATTGCTCCTGTTCAGTTCAAGCTAAAATTGAAACCAGTTTTGCAGATTGTTCCTCAATTGCATTCAATATAGATCATCTGTTGAAAGTGACAACGTCTAATCGACTCATACTGGGTTCCTTTCTGGTCAATCGTCAACCCTTGAACCGTAAAAGAGGTGATCGTAAAGATATGCAAGATGTTTATTTTATCAGTTATAAAAAAGTAACCAGTACAAGGTCAAAATATTCAACCCTTCAAAGACAGATTGAAACTAGTGGATTCAAACCCCAGTCATGAAAAGGGATCCTCCACTGTTTTTGCAAATGTGGCCTTAAACCTTTTAAATGTCCGTATTAGAAGATTTATGCCTAACAAAACGTGTTGTTTTCCATCATATTTGTTTTATTAACATTTAAAAATGGGACTACTTTACTGTTTTAGAGCCTTTGTTCCTCCATCTTGAAATCACGTTATTGAAGACGTCACACAGCCCCATTTGCCTGTAAACATCGTATTGTTTTTTTTATTGGTGTGAAACATTCAGCCTGCTTTTTAGGTCCATTAGCAGCTTTTTCAGTGAAAATACCAATTTGTGCTGCATTTGGTTGCTCTAAATAATCAGGAAAAGTTAAAGATGCCGATGTAAACCTCTTGTGTTTACGGAAATAGGATAAAAACAGTTGTCACCCGAAAAATAATCTATCTATGACCGCAGGAGGCGACAGTTCCAACTCTGCGATTTGGTAGTAGACAATGAAGCAGAGAAGAAGAGCTCTCCTAAGGGACCTTTGCTCTCCCTTAAACAGTGATGCTTTGATGGCTGAAGTTAGGGAGTTATCCCGGACCCTAAAGGAATTCTATTCTCAGGGTTTGTGCGTCTTCAACAGTCCGTGATTTACTCGCTAACTTCAGCCACCAGAGCATCAGCCGTGCACTATTTATGGTGATTTCCAGATAGTGGAATACAGGTTTTAAAACAGTAAGGTAGTCTTATTTTTAAAAGTTAACAAAACGAATTCGGTGGAAAATAATGTGTTTTGTTAGGCATAGATCTTCTAATGAGGATTTAGGCCACATTTGTTAAAACAGAGGAGCTTGGTCTTGTTCAAGAACTGCACTCTTAAAAATGGCGGTTCTAAGAAATCAATCAAACTGTGTTTGTATAGGGTTGTTGTTAACAATGGAAAAACTGTGGATATTTTGCTATGTTCATGGATCAAAACAAATGAACAAAGCAACTATTTTTTCATTTTACATACTCGGAAATATTGCACTATTATTTAGAGAACAATGGATTTTACTTAACATTTCCAATGCTGAAATGGACCCTGCTTTGTCAAGTGTTTGCTCCCAACTGGGAAATTTGGAACAACACAAAGTTACTAATAAAGTTTTATGCTCATCATTCTGAGCTTTTTCTGACAATGTGTTTTGCTGCGAAGCTGCACAGCACAAAACTTGTGAAAGGAGAGAGAGGAGAGGGAAGCACTCTTCCTTCCTGCTGTGTCACTTGGGAAAACCTGCTTCCCATGATGAGTGTGAAAATATAGGTGTGTACAAAGAAGTGTGTTTTTTTTTTTTTCCCCATTTGTATTCACACACACGTGCGTGCGCACACACACACACACACACACACTATTCCTCTCTCTCTCCCCAGGGTTTCAATTATTGTCTCCCTTCACCTCTCATTAGTACTAGCTGGCCGCTAACCCTCAATGCTTACACACATGCTCAACTACAGACACAAATATGAAGAGAAGCACACGTTTGAACTCGAGTGGAACACGGTGAAATAAACGATGAGCTTGTTGAGCTTCGTAATCGCAGTGCTTCAGTGAGTAGCTTACCTCGCGTGGAAAGTTCTTCCGGTAAACGCACGTGAGGCTACTTTGCACCACTCATTTTCATCAATTTCTATCAAATTTAAAGCATTTTACCTCTAACGGGTCAGCACTTTGCATGATTGATGGTGTTAATTATCACTGGCCGATGTTTCACTTCAGCAAAATGATGAAATACAGCAGTGTAGTGCACATTGTTTGTACTTTAATCTCATAAATCGTTGAGGCTCAACAGCTGAGGGTGACAACTGGTCAATATTATACCATTTCAGGCTGTTCTTGTAAAATTGTAAGGTAATCAAAAATATTCTATAATTGCATGGTCGTGATAATCTAATAGTTGTAATATTAATTGTGTTTATCTGAGAGACTTAAAGGTATCCCGAAATTTTGCACTTGTGTAAAACTCGACCTGCTCCAGAGGGAACGCCTATGTGTGCGAGAGAGCGTGCACGAGCCTAGGTTTCCTCGTGCACAGCTCTGTTTACAAGTTGGAGTCGGCATCGGTCATACAGGGTTACCTTCCAAAAAAAGGTTTGCACTATGTCAGACTCAAGTGAAAATCAATTTTCAAAGGACCCGATGCGCACCGAGCACGAGCAGAATGATTGACAATTAGGAGGACCATTAGTTAAGATGATCCACCCGGAAGTTGAAGTCAAAATAACGTCGTCCAAAATACCTTTACATTTTTTTGTCCAATTTTGTTTGTAGTTAGCAAATTTAGACACATGATATGAACTTGGGTGACCATATTTTGGTTTCCAAAAAAGAGGATATTTGGGCTGACCTCTTACTCAAATTGCTCAACTTTTTATTTTTTTTTTTTATTTATCTACCTTGTAATGGCAAAATACAATATAGTAGATAAATAAGTGGTTATTGTAGGTATGATTTAAATATTAATTTCTGTCTTTATAACAAAGACTTTGAAAAATGACAATCACATGTATTAGGCATTATATACAATCTGTCCTTGAAAAATATTATGTATACCTTCTTAACAGCTCTCAATGATTGAAACAATGAGAATCATCTCCTCCTCGAAAACAACAAAACAAACAAAAAAAAAATACTCAAGGCATACAGAACAGTAAATAATCATTAAATATACACTTCAACAAATAACTATGAAAGTTTACATCCCATGGTCCCATGCTGACTAAGCGTTGTCTGTGGAGATGGGGAAGTGATGATGTGATGAGCTGTAGACCAGATGATAGAAACTTTACCTTAAATTCCCCCCAGTGGCTCAAATCACTCTCACTATGTTCTTCCTGCTGGTAATGTTTTAATTAATACACCAGTATTTGGTGTACAGTAGTACTCAAAGTAAAAGTTACGAGTTACTTTTGTTTATTGTTGGTAATAAATCGTCGCCACGGTTCCCTTGCATACAGTAAACATCTCATGTAGAAACTTAAAAAGGAAGAGACCAAATCTACCACAATTAGAACTTAATTTATTTTGCACAAAGGCATCTGTATAAAATAAAAGGTTTGTCAAAATGTACAATTATTTTTTAGATAAAATAACACCAATGAACTCAATTCAAAATATATATAAGTATAGCTATATTTATGAACTCTAAAACTGAGAAAATAACCAGCGTTTAATCTGATAGGTCGGCTATGATGTGATGCATTTTATTGTAGCATGGTAATTTCATTTTTTGTAGTTTCACAGTGTATGTTGATAATCAAAAAAAAAAAAAAAAATATCTATATATATATATATATATTAATTTACTCAGAAAATGTTGGGTGTAGAAATGTAATGAATTACTTGACCTCTTCTAAAACTTACTTATGTACAAGTAAAATCACTGATTTAAAAATATACTCAAAAAAGTACAAGCACCCATGAAACCAACACTATTACAGTAACGTCAGTCCTTTTAATTCATTACTTACCTTTTGTAAAGAGCATCTCCTTACCTTTCAGAAACTGCTGCTTTCTCCGATAGAGCAAATATTAGCAGAGTTACGGTCATTTAAAATAACGTGTTCCCCCCGAGATGCGTTCATGGTCCCTGGGAAACCCAGATATTTTGATGTGTTTGTAAAATCCGGGCAGACGTGAAAAGAAGAGATGAATGTGTAAAACTGGACGTACGTTCACCCTATATGAACCTAAACTTTGACTTACATGATCAGATATGTGTATGTCTTTTTGCTATTTAGACGCTGTGCATGACCCTGTATCTTACCATCAGGCTGGTTTTTTCTGTTGAGACATCTGAGTTAGCTCGTAGGCTAATTCTGCTAATACAGATTAGCTCCCAGGGGAAGCGCTGTATTGATTGGACAACAAAGGCTTGGAGAAAAACGCTCCAACATTCAATTATGCACACCGATAAACATATTGCTATTCCTCCCCCCCCACCCACCCCCATCCCCTCTCCTCTTCCACTCTGTCTCATTCCTCTCAGAAAAGGATTGGACGAGGCAGAGTGGACAAACGTATAGGTGTGTGCATGTGTGTATGTTATCTGACTGTGATCCTATCTTGGGGCTGAGAGTGGTGGAGTGTTTGGATGTTCTCATCCTCTGCCTGGCCCATGTTGTTATCATCATTCCAATTTGTAAACGTTTGTTTTATCTAACATTTCCTAAAGCCCGCATCTAATGTTCAGAGGTAATTGCATTAATTTTGCTCCTGTGCATCAAATAATGATAATAATATAATGTCACCGTATGACATATGCAATCCTTGGAATGGCCTGATTTCCCTTGAGTGTACAATTGTAATGGACATGCCTATGTGTATGCAGAAATATTAAAGGGGAGAATGGGTGGTTCGTCTGCTGCATTCTAAACAGATGAGTGTGTCAGGGTGTGGCCAGCAGTCACAATTATTAGCATTTGGAAGATATGTCACCATAAAAAGAGAACTGTTTAAGTATTTGAGTTGTCGTTAAGGGTACTTGAGTATTTTATGGAACACTTTATGTTCCCCCATCACTGTTTCTTCACCTAAATGCCAATACAATCCAAATAGCTCATCTGTTCCCAGCTTGTGTGTGTGTGTGTGTGTGTGTGTGTGTGTGCAATGCGTCAAAATTAACTGAGCATGTTTGCTTTAGCCGTGGCTCCGCACCCACTTTACACAGCCACAGCGATCGCCCTCTCTCATTAGCTCCAACCGTTAAAGCTAACTCTGATTGCCCGCGGTCAGAGCCGTGCACCATTCGCACATCTATTCCATGGGAGTCGGAGACGTTAAGGCTTCTCATTTCCCACAGCCAATGACACGTGAAGGCGGCTC
This sequence comes from Gouania willdenowi, assembly GCF_900634775.1. Classification (NCBI taxonomy): domain Eukaryota; kingdom Metazoa; phylum Chordata; class Actinopteri; order Blenniiformes; family Gobiesocidae; genus Gouania; species Gouania willdenowi. The sequence continues at coordinate 14,305,560 of NC_041061.1, read as the reverse complement.
AGGTAACAGGGTGATGTTTAAAGATATGCACGCGGGTGCACGCACTCCAAAAAGTTTCTTAAAACTTGCACACATACCCAGGTCATTACCGTCAGATGAGCGCGGCGGTGCTCGAGTGAGTGAAGTAAACGACTCATGATCAGGAGGAATTATTAGCTAAGGGCCGGTGCATGTAGATGGAGAGTGATCTTGTAGAGGGAAGATTTGAAAAAGAGCAAAAGCAAAGCAGCTAAATAAGCAACTCTCTCTCAGCGGGGGCCACAAAAATGGGATTGTCTGATTCAAGGGCCACATTATCAACATTCATGTCACCATTTAGAATAATGACCAATCAGAGCATTATAACTGGCGGAATAAAGGGATGTTTTTTTTTTGTCTTTGTCTGTGGTTTCGTCAGTTTTCACTCATTATGTGTGGTTTTTGTTATTTTTTTGTTGTTGCTGTTGTAACTTTGTCTAATTTTCTGCATTTTTGTTGTTGATTTGTGTGTTTTTGGGGTCACTTTTTGTATTTTTATTGTTGTTTCAAAGCAAGCATTTTCTGTATTTACCTGCCTTGTGGTGATGATTTTTTGTGTGTTTTTGTAGTAATTTAGTTTTTTTACGTGGTTGTGATGTCTGTCTTTGTTGTAATTTTGTGTTTTGTGAGTCATTTTGTGTTTTTTTGGGCATTTTTTGTGTACTTAATGCATTTTGCTGTTTTTGTGTATTATGTTGGGATTTATATTCCTTCCAACTTCTTGAATTTCAATTTTTGGGGATTTGCTTTTGGGGCCGCAAAAAATTAGATTGAGGGCCACTATTTGCCCATGTCTGCCTTATGTGATACTTGACTGCCTCATTATGAAATTGTCAAGTCCTACAAACAGGTGAAAGTGTATTTCTAAGAAGGGTTGCCAAATTTATTTCTCATCACAGAAAGATAGTAACAAAGCATCAGATCTGCTGATAACATTATACTCATTTTAAAGCATTGTGTCAATGGGATATTATCTAATCTCACTTTGTTTTCTGTTATGGTGAGTGTCAGTTTGTCAAGACCCTAGTTTTGTTTACAAATGATAGAAAAAATAAAAAAAGCGGATGTAATTTGTTTGTGGTTCGTAAGCTTTGACAAAGCAAATTTTTTTGTAGTGATTTCCATTTAATAAAAACAGCATTTGGGTATTGTGCACACCAGAATCACTGAGCAGAACATCTAATTTAGACAGTAGTAGTGGCAAACCTATTCAAAATTGTCCAAATTAGGAAACTACTCATGTTTAGTGACAGACATTTAGGTTTATCATTTGATACACTCATATTAGAAATTTTGAACCCAAAACCCAAAGTTTGATTTGTATAACAGCCTAAACTTAAGGTTATTATCTGACAAAAAGCAATGTGCATCGTAACATATGTTTTGCTGATGATAAATGTCCAATCAGCAATTCTTATTAAGTTAATGAAAAATGCTCCAACTCAAAAAATCCAAACTGCATTAACTAAATAATAATATTAAGTATTAAAGTATGTCAAATTTATCAACAACCCACAGTCTTTCGCATGTAGACAATTTGAAATACACAAAATACAATTAAAAAATTGTCCAATTTTGAAGTGTTGATCTATGAAAACAACTAAACGGGTAAAATGTACATTCATTTTAAATGTGCCATTGTTTTTGAATGTGTTCCTATTGAACGTATGCATAAAAAAACACATCTGTCATTAATATTGCCAGCAAAGAAGTGTAATGGCACATGGAGGGGCCAAAGATAATGTAAGGAGTGTGTATACTAATTACGTTTTATATTGTCCTTAAATCAAATGTCACTTTTCAAGTTTACAGTGATGTTTTACACACTGCTAAAGTGTTTGGTTCCCATGTCAAAATTAGGTCTTCATGTTTGGGTCTCCGTACATTGTGATTTAATAATCATTCTTGTGGTGTTACACTTTTACCCTAAGAATGAAAGAAAAATCTTTGCCGATGGTCAGTGAGATCAGTTTGGGTAGAAGAGACAGAACCGTATCACACCAAGGCATCACCGCTCTCACAACCTTCCAAAAGTAATTTCAGGGTTAGGGCAAAAAAAAAAAGGCCAAGTTGTCCAAATGAAAAGGCCCTCGATGAAGAGAGAAGGCCATTTTCCCAAGAAGTTGAATTGACTGTTGCAAACAAGAGGCATGACCAAGATGAAATTGGCTTACCTGACTCTGTTTCCAGGGATGGAGGTGGTGGGGGAATGGAGAGATGAGGGGCAGGTGAAAGCATGACAGACTGGCAGACAGACAAATGAGGCTATGAAAGGGAAAGAGAAATGAGGGAAGGTGCAAGTGTGGGTTCGTGGGTTCGGGGCCAACGGAGAGGAATAGAGATGATAGTGGAGGAAATGAAGGGAAAAGGTGATATTATATAGTCAGACGGAGGAAGAATGAACTTTGTCAAGGTGTTGTGTGTTAGTGATGAACCTTCAACTTATATCCATTTTACAATAATCCCTTCATCAATATTATAACCACATTTTTAGCTTTTGAATAAAATATTCACAGCTCATCTCCTCTGTACACACTGAGTGGAATGTAATCCCACACATCTATATAGAGATACTACTCAGGCCTGTTCAGGGGATTACCTTTAAAGTGTAAAGTCTACACAGATTTCTGTAAGAATCGTGCCATCATGTTCTCATTCCAGTGCCTTTCAGTGCTAAAAAACTGCATTTTCAAACAGTTATTAGCCTTGATATGACCAGAGATAAAAGCTGCAGCGAGTATGATGCAACTTCTTCCTTCATTTCATGATCATTATACGTTATAATTCTGAAATGAATTACTCATCTGGAGTTTCCCCTCAGCAACTTGATAACTCAGTGAAACTTTTTGCTCGGCTGGTACAAGACTTTTATAGCCGAGCATAATTGGGACTATAAACCTGGTCTGAGACTCATTCAATAATGATTCTCTGCTCCAAATACCTGCTGGCCTTTAGGAGAGTATTACTTATTAAGCACTCCAAAATCTAGCGGAAGTATTATTCGTAAGGTCAAGCGTGGAGAATTTCACTCTGAGATGTTATAAGCTCGGCTTCTTTCACATCTCTATGCCCTACAGATTGCATGCTAATGGCCGCTGGGGTTGCCATTCGTTACTGTAGCTTACCTGTTTCCTTCAGTAAGATAACGGTTGTTTCTTTTCATAGATTCCTCAGTATCAATGCAAAGAGTTATGTCCGTAGTATTGGTTTTATATGATCTTACATCTGGGTTTATTGTTGGTTTCCTAATTGATTTCAATTCATAGATAGCTTTAGAAGCAAGTAGTAAATCTAAATCAATCATATAATCAAATACTGCTGTTTAGATCCATGTGCTTTTCCAAATAAGTGCAAATTGCAATATCAATAGATACCTAAGAATATGCAGAATATCTATTTAATCTTATAGTTTTGGAGTTGGGTTTTCTTCTTGATGAATAGTTTGGACTTTCGTCGATTAACTACTCGAGGATAACTCTCTCACTTTGCTTTGTGGTTCCTTTTCTATGCTCATAGATCCATTTTTGCTTTCGACTGTGGTGTCAGAATGAAAACTTGTTGGTTTTATGTATACGCAGAAAAATCTTATGAATTTCAATGAAAGCAAGCAGAATTTTATGTTTTAAGTTTTTAGCTTTTTAATGGTAGGCTACTGTATGTTCTGGCCTTCATGTCACTTAACTTTGGCTCTATAATCAATAGGTTTGTTGCTCGCTAAAGCTAATTTTAAAGAGTGTGTGGAAGGAACAAAACTCCAATTCAGCCTGATATGTTTGCTTTACTTATTGACTCCTTTGCTCCTAAAGCTTGAATGATTACAAAGCAGCACATTTGTCAACGCGTATTCAGGGAAAACACAAATTTCCAAGTAAACAAGCATTTCATCTCATTATTGTGAACATCTTTTTTAATGCTCAGTATCTTGAAATGTTTTTTTTTTTTTTAAATGTACAAATATTAAACCGGTGCAAAAGATTCTTTGAAGTTTAGAAAGTTGTTTTCCTCATTGAATTACTTTTTTTTTTTTTTTAGCTAGTTTGATGCCTTTGGTGCATTTTATTTGTTTGATCCCAGATTGCACCAGGAGGGAGAGAGATAAAGCAATAGCATTATTTGTCTTTGAGATCCAATTCACTCAAGAATTGAAGAGATAAATCCTCCCCAGTGTAAGCATAGTCTCATGTTTGTGAGGTAAAGCCTTGTTGGCCTGCCTTTGCAACTTTCCCCTGATTGCCCCAACACTCCCAGTCATTCCACCTTGTTGGATTGTATCCATTTCAAGCAGAGCGATGGTGGATTTGCTTGATTTCTTCAAGACAAAAGTTCAATCATCCCTGTTATCCCACTGTGTCACATCAGATTCTATCACACGGGATATTCAAGGCTGTGCTGCGTGATTATCCCCTGACAATACAGATAAAAGCTCACTCACCCGCGCTCTCCCCCTCTCTCTCCTTTTTCTTAACACATTACCTAAAGATACACCCATTGATGACATACTGACTTTACATCTCCCCACGTGCCTAGACGCAACAAAAACCACTGATTTCATGAGCCCTCCTGGGTAACCAGAGAAAACCAGGAGTCCATGGAGGAGCAATTGTTTCAGTGAGAAACCTGCTGTGTAACCATCATGAGACAAAGCTATACCATCATCAGAGAATCAGAAGAGAAAATCCTCCCTGAAAGAATGTCACAGATCGCTTCCCCTCTCTCGTCTTCTCCCCTCGGGACACTATAGGCAGAGAACAAGGCGACTCCTTTTCGATCGAATGTCACGCAAATACACAGCCCCCCTCATGTCCAGCAGCCCTGTGATTGCTGTTGGTATACCCTAGTTATTGACCCGTGCTGTGTGTGGTGTGTGAGTTTTCCAAAACTGATTCTGAGACTGTGTATGTTTAGAGCTTTGTGTGAGTGTGTGTGTGTGTGTGTGTGTATTGTTTGTATCAGACACAGATTGGAAGGCCATCATACGCTGAGGTTGACCCTATCTCAGAGACTTGGAGGCTGCATGGGGAGATCAGAGCTGTAGCCAAGCCCACTGTCTCCTACTGTGAGGGAGGAAAGATCGTGGTGTGTCTGTGTCTGTGTGTGTGTGTGTTTACAGACATAGATGACAAAGCCCAGAGCCCCTCTGCAGGTAAAAATGATAAGAGCGAAAGAGAAATGGGCAGCTCCATGGATGGTGGAGGGTTCTGATGAAACTTGTGTAAACGTTGACACTTGGTAAGATGTTTACAGAGTTACTTAAGGCTGACTTTACATTAGGGTGAAGTTACTTGTTCGATATGGGATGAAGCGTATTCTTTGTGGTGCTGCTCCTGATTTGATAGTTTTTACAGTATCTGGGTTGATGTAGTTGTAGCTTAATATTAGGAAGTGGTAATGGTCTTTGGTAACACTTGAAGTTTTACACATAAAGACTGACATTACGCTGTCATTATTATGACATGACACCTGTCATTAGCATGAATAAGGTGTCATGAAGGCTGTCATTAAGTGTCGTTTGTTACCATAACTTTAACCATTTGTTACCCTAACCCCTAAACCTTACCCGAACCCTACCTAACCCTACAAGATCACTCCCCTAGCCACATTACATAAACTCTGTTTATGTAATTGGATGAGTTGAGACAGTGGTTAAAATTGTGTATATCTTTTTCATCAGCTACTTCTTCACGTCATCCTGCCCCCAAGTTTTAGTAGTTCTAGTTTTCCCGTGTAAGTACAATTTGGCATTCATGCCTATTTTATTCCTAGATTGGTCCAAAAATACAAATAACGTTAGACGTTACCTTGTTAGTAACAGGAATGAATTGTGTGTTAAAGACTAATAATATAATAAATAATATGCTAAGAATGAGCAAGACTGTGGCCAGATGCTATTCAAGAGAGGCAAGGTGATCTGGACTGAGGGAGTTGGCCTACTAGAGGGAAACATAGGGAGATAAATAGAACAGCTACAAGTACCTTGGCCCCACAGGCTAATAATGCAAATGACATGGAGGCCCTAAGAAAGTCAACCACAACCTAGTACCTACAGCGAGTAAGGCCATTCCTGACCATGAGTAAGCAGAAATGTACCAAGGGCTTAAAGAACAATTGAAGCAGATGTTAAAGGTCAAAGCCCACTGTCCCCATAGTAGTAGGAGCATTCAGGGCAGTGAACCCCAAACTGGGAGAGTGGCTCTAACACATTCCAGAAACATCTGAAGCCTCAGTCTAGAAGTGTGCAGTATAGGAACAGCAAAAATACTGAAGAACCCTCAAACTCCTTGGCCTTTATTAGAGGACCATGTTTAGGAACATACCATCCCAAGAAGGCGAGAGGATATATATGTGTTAGGGATGTGAATCTTTGGGTGTGTCATGATTCGATTCCGATTCTTAGGGTCACGATTTGAATCAAAATCAATTCTTGATTCAAATGGTTCTCGATTCAAAAATTGATACAATGCATCGTGTTTTAAGGCAAATCATGTCGTCAAAACAATACAGTTCGTATAAGATCATTTTTGAATAAACTGATTCCAATAATGTAATCACACAAAGGCAAACTTAAGACAAAAGGTTATATTTCCTCATGCTAAACAAATAAAAATGTACTTACTGTACAAGAAATAACTCAACTCTCAGTGATTATAAGACTTGTATAACTGTATAATAATTGTTCTGTACTTTCTGTTTTTTTGCTTTTTTTTTTGTTATTGTTTTGGTTTTGTGTTTCTACTTGTATTGTTTAACCGGGAAAACAAAATTAAAAAAAAAAAATGATTTTTGAAGTTTATGAATCGATTCAGTCGATTGTGGATGATTAGAATCGTGATTCTTATGTGAATCGATTTTTTTCCCCCACCTCTAATATATATGATAGATAGTATATAGGGATATAGGATTGTGTTTAGGTGAACAACTGCAGTCTGTTAAACAAACAGCTGCAGAAGGAGCCTGATGACGTGAAGAGGTGATGATTAGTCACATGTGTGGCATGTGCACATGTTAGTGTTAAAACACATGCATGGGCACTAACAATGGGTTACAAGCACAAGCTGATGGAACTTTGTTTCGTCATCCTATATGGGAGTGTGAGAAAAAGTTCTGTTTCTCTGGCATACTCGATCAAGTTTCCAATTTTCTGAAATTCTTTTCCCACGTATACTATATTGGCATTCCCTTACTTGATGTAATTTCAGCCATACTAAACATTAGGCTATAAAAACAAAACTTAAAAAGGAATTGTTTCAGTTAAGTCATGTAAATATTTGTATTTTTCAATGCTTCAGTAGTCGTGTCATATAACATTCCCGTCTGTTTTCTGTAATCACGGAAAATCACTGTACCACTAACCCTAACCCTGTACACCTTGAATGAACAAATACTTAAATGCGGCCTAATAAACCTTTTTGAATGTTAATCATATTTAGATGCACATATACATGCCAAATAAAGTTTTTTGGTAAAACTTTACTTGAAGTTTTATACATAAAGGCTGACATTACGCTGTCATTATTATGACATGACACTTGTCATTGAATAAGGTGTCATGAACCCTACCTAACCCCACTAGATCCCTCCACCTAACAAAAAAATGGTCATCATCTACCTTTGTCTGGATATCCATGTAACAGTTTCCTTTACTTACTGTATATCTGCACAACTGAAGTATAGAGAAACAGCTCCAAGAGAAATGTATGCCAGGAGATAGCACTGACAGATGATATTTTTGGTCATTGAATTTTGTATAGCTTAGTATTAAAGGAAAATGTCAGTAGTCTGGCTTTTACAAGGCGTGCAACAGTGGATAAAAGTGATTGAACTTTGGCTTCGGAGGATGAGACGTTGTACAGCCATTAGCGTAACAACGTTAAACCTTGATGTGTTTGGAGCTGTGTTCTCCAACTCACAGCTAACATGTCTCTTCTGTTGAAAAAGTTGTGACCCTGACCATGCTGAAACACTTTGCACTGAAATTTGAGGGGCACCCAGGCAACAGCTGCTGTAGGCCCGCGGCTCCCTTCACAGTGCTGTCTAATCCTTATGCAGGTTAATCCAACTCTGACCCCCTCTAGTCCTCACTGACCGATCATATCTCCTTCTCCTTCTTTCTTTCTTTCTGCCTTTCACACTGACTCGTGCAGTTTTCAGCCATCCTTGTCTCCCATCACTTGCAATCTTCTTCTCAACATTCTCCCTCCATTCCGTGGGCAACCATTATCTCCCCCTCACCTGTTCGCCTCTCCTTCTGACCCCACCTTGCCGTCTCTGTTCCTCTCCCCCACCTCACAGTCGCCTTAAGGAGATTTCAAAGCCCATTCGACAGCAGTTCTAACTGCCAAACTGATGGCCAGATAAAGTCTCCATTTACCTTGTCCTCAGTTTCCCAATAAAACCCATTTTTGGGGACCATAACTTGAGAGGAAATGGAAGAGAGCGTGGAGAAAAAAAGAAATCAACCACTTGGAGCCCCTTAAGCCCTTTTTTTTGCTGTTTATTTGCAGAAGCATGAAGGTGGGAGGTACGTTTTTGAGAGCAAGAAGAGAGGGGAGGAAAGTAGAAATAGAACTGAAAAAGGTGACTGGAAGTGTCAGTGGCCCTGGCCCCCATAGGAAAGCAGTGGAGTGCGACGCTGCACCCTTTGGCAAGGTAGTTCTCTTGGCAGCCGAGATGGATGATCCGGAACACTGTACTCCGTGTGTGTGTAGAACTTACAATCATTTAGCCTGGCCAAGGACATAAGGAGCCAAATTAAAACATTTTATTTTTCTCCTACTCACCCATGAGAGCAGGAGAAATGAACGTTGTGCTTGACTTGCTGTGTTGACCCCTTGAAACAAGATAATATGAATGAATGCTTCAGAAACTGTGGCACACATTGAATTTGTGAGATGAGCGATTGTCTTGTAAGGACATGCTATTGAGGTTCTACAACTTATTTAGCTTGAAGCGAAACATCTTTTTTAGGATATTTCTAAATCAGTCATTTTACTTGAACTTAAGTACATTTTAAAATAAGTGAAGTAATTAATTAAATTTCTACACCCAACCGTTACTAAGTAAATTATTATTCTTGCGATTATTTTTTTCTCATTGAACATAATCCATATGTTTTTAGTCGTGTCATTTCTATCAATGCCCAGCCACTTTCTTCATGTTCAGGTTGTGGTTTCTACCTATTATGTTGTTACCCACATGGTACATTTGGCATGGCACTGTTTTAGTGTTCATAATGTACCTATACTGAGAATATTTTTTTTACTTTGAATTGAATTCATTGGTGAAAGTAACGTAACTCGTCACATTTCTACACCCACTGAGTATCTTATATATTTTTTGTTTTATTATGATCAACCGACATTGTGAAACTACAAAAAATTAAATGACCAGACAACGATTAAATGCATCACACCATTGCCGACCAATCAGATTAAACGTAATGCATAGAGTCAAAGCAGCATTGGATTGAGGTTTTTTTTTTCTCCGTTTTAGAGTTCATCATTGTAGCTATACTTAGAGCCTGAAATTTTTTTTTTTTTTTTTTTTTACTTTGAATTGAATTCATTGGTGTTATTTTATTTAACAAACAATTGTAGTTTTTGACAAACCTTTTTATTATATATAGATGCCTTTATTGGAAACTAAATTAATTTCCAATTGTCCAATGTTTGGTCTCTTCCTTTTTAATTTTATACATGAGATGTTTACTGTATGCAAGGGACCCGTGGCAAGATTTAATACAAACAATAAACGTGGGGGTTGAAAGTAACTAGTAACTTTTACTTTAAGTATTAATTTTAGCTACTTTTTACTTGTACTTTAGTATTTTATGTATGAGTTACTTGTACTTGTACTTGAGTATAATTACAATAAATTAACAGTACTTCTACTTGAGTAGGATATATCAGTACTCTTTACACCTCTGCATTTGGATAACCCAAATGAAGTTTTGAGAATATCTCTTGTTCAGAGAGCTTTCATGAGTTGATGCTTACATCTAATCCAGAACCCTAACCTGTCGTTGTCTGTCCACAAAACTAATGACCATGTGTGTGTTTTTGCACCTCGTGTCTTTATAAACGAACAGAAGCTTGCCATTCTACATGTCAAGAAGGACACCAGTCCAAACAGCTGAGGATGGTCATAAATATTCACACTCAAGCTTCAAGGTCCCCACACCACCAGACTACACATGTAGGAATTCCTTATTTTAAGGGACAGAGGGCTCTGACGCGGAGTACTGTGTAGGCCCATGCACAATAATACACTATTGCAGAAGATTTATACTGCCTGTCTCTGTGCTGGTTTACACATGCATTCCCTCTCAGGGAACATGGTGTGAAAATTGAACTTGATGCTGTGTGAGCGCACACTGATCATCAATCAACCCTTCAACCTGTGACCCTGAAGAGTGGATGCAAATAAGTGTCTATAATGGGTATTCAGCTCAGTGGTATGAGGACATCATTCCAAGTGTAAACCAGCGTGTCATCTGTGAAACATCGAAATGAACCAGAAATAAATGGTTAAATAAATAAATCACTCACTCAATCCAATCAAAGTTTTTTTAGGCGATGTTCTTTGTTAAATATAACTATATCTATTTGTATAATTGACAAATTGTTTAAATATTTAACATTTTTTTGTTTTACTTTTAAACCAGAGTCGGTGCCAGGCAGTATTAAACGGAGGGTATTAAGAAAACTTCAGGGGGCACAAAAGTCGCACATACGATTTGAGCAGCTGTAAACTCCACAAAACATGGGCATTTTGATTAATTCAGATTCTCAAGCTTCACTTCCTGCCCTAAATCGGAATTTTGCGCTCTCGCTTTCTCGCGATGCAGCAATGTGAGTGACGTCACGTGAATCAACAGAGCAGGCCATAGACATATACACATTCTATTGGTTGATCCTAACAACAGCTCATGGGTATGTTCAGTAGCACAAATGTAAAACAATTACACCACAGTATATTACATCTATGGAGCAGACTCCCATCCGCTGTCAGTGAATGGACACAGTCATTTGCAATAGACAATCAGATATCATTGATTAATAAATAGCTCCCCAGGTAGTGGGAAGCTATTGCTACCTGATAATAGCAATAGGTTATTATCAGGTAGGTGTTATTATGTAGGATTTTATGTTTATCAACCTTTTAACCTTTCAAATTGCTTGAAAGACTTTTCCTGAGAGTATGATGTCAAAATCATAACAGAACCAATAATGTGCAATTCTTATTTTAATATTTTACACAGGATATTATTCTGGGTTTGGGTCGATTATATTTTTCATTTAAAATTACGCTTAATGTTTAATTACAATTTGATTTCATTATTTTTTCCAATTACAATTAAATTACAATTATTTTTTTATCCTCAGAAAGTCAGTTACAATCACGTTCTCGCTTACTAAAGTTCAATTACAATTAATCACAATTACTTAGCGTGAAATAAATAACCTAATAAAAGTTAACCTTCCTTTTGTGTTAGCTTTCTGTTAGCATCTCTTATGGTAACAGGTCCTAAATCAGCAGTCATATACACTAAAACCAAATATCTATCGTTTATTTCTTTTTTTTTTTGCCTTGTTAGGCTTCCTAATCAATTAAAATATAGTTTAGTTTATTTGAGCAATTCACATTCATATTTTTTGCAAAACACAAAAATGAGTTGGCTGAAGCAAGAAAGCTTATATGTACCTACCCCATATACAATTATTATTACAAGAGAAAAGAAGAGGAAAGCATTTTAGTGCATTTTGACATCACGCAGAATTATTGCAAACTACACACATTGATACATACATTCTATTGGTGTTTATGATATAGCATTTGTATTAATTCCAAATATTACGTCAAATGTCCTTTGCATATTTCTCCAAAACACATATTTTTAATGAGGGCATCTGAGCCTTTCTTGTGTCAGTGTTACCCCTAGATTTTTTTTTTTAAATGGTAAAATGTGGGAAAACTTGATATGAAACATATTTTGTTGTTAACATATGTGTAGAACTGTACATAGAACTGTAACATGGTTCCCTAGTTTTGTGTTTCATTACAATTACAAAGTCAATTATCTGAACTCCATGACAATTTAATTCGGTCACGACAGAAACGGATTTTTTAAATCACAATTACAATTATGATTGCACAATAACCGTAATTAACAATCAATTATGCAATTACAATTATATTTGACCCCAACCCTTATATTATTCAATCAGAGAGGAATGCTCACCCATATTTTCCCATTTGGTTTAATGAAACAAATAAATGAAGACAAACAAATACAGTCGACTCTGGAGTACATTTTAATCATCATTGCAATAGGATTCAAAAATCTCATTTTGTATTCACAGTTTTCCAGCAGCAAAGGCAATTATTTTGCTATAATGTATGTACTGGCCTTTATAATTTCAGCGCAAACATCCTTAAACCTGAGCAGGGTTCATATTGATGGTCACATTTCGGCGTGAAAACCAACCCAATACCTACAAATAAAAACAGCTACTAAATCCAATCCTTTCTCTATCTCATGTATGTTAACACGTGTAATAAATCCCACAAATATAAATCTTAGCATGGTCCCATCGAATCAAAGAAAGACTATATTTGGCCCCTTGGGCTGTTTTTCTCTGCTGCGCTGCAATCACGGGCTAGAGAACTGCCTGTTAGTCCAGGATTAAAGCTAGCCCTCTCCACATCCATCAGGGATAAGGTCACATATTGCCTGGCTACTTCGGGGACGAGTAACTCCAGGACCATCTTTTGGTATAAATTGATCCTTGCCAGCAATTTTATTGATTGCATCCAGTAAATAACCGTCTTTTTTGTAAGAACACAACTCTGACTTGAGTATGGCCAGAAACAAAGACAACGCTGATAGAGAAGCTCTAGTCATTGGCATTTGACGGAAAAGTGATGTCTAGTCAGGGTTTGGGTCAAATTATAATTGTAGTTGGTAATGTATTACAATTGTGATGTAACTATAATTGGAATTGTAATTCAGATATGTTTCATATCAAGTTTACCTGTTAGTTCTCTTCAGGATCATTATACAATTTAATAAAGAACTTGAAATCTAGGCGTATTCTGACAGAAAAAACATTAATGCCAATATTTTCATGGATAAGGAAGCCTATCAAGGTCCAAGGGATGAAAAACAAATTTGATGATAGATAATGGGTCAAAACTGATCCGTTATTATTAGAGATGCTGACAGAAAGCTAACACAAGAGCAAGGTTACTTTTTATGTTATTTATAAATGGTGATTAATTGTAATAGAACTCAAGTAACTGAGAACAGATTTCTATTTGATTTAATTGTAATTTGAATTGGAAAAAAAAGCTGGTCATCATAATCGCAATTGAGTTGTAATTGAAGACGTAATTGTAATTCTAAAATGTCAAAAATAGTTGCTCGTTCTTCAGGTATTTTGAAACCTCAATTAATTAAACAACTACTGTGTAGATGTTTTTTTGAGGGGGTTATTAATAAGTGTTTGCCTCAATAAAAAGGAAGTCAAGCAGAAAAGGCATAACTTGAGAAATCTTTTTTCCTTTTGGTCAGTTCAGGTATGCAAATCATTGTCCTCTAGCTTTATTCCCTCTTGGTTTGAGAAAGGGATTACTGCTTGTAGTCTGTGATTGCCCTTCAGCAGCCTGAAACGGCTTTGTTTTATGATAGGCCTCCTTTTTTGTTCTTTGCTGCTCTACATGCTGCCACACTGCCCCTTTCAAATGGTGGGCAGCCCAAACAGATAGCCTGGCCTTATCTTATCCTCATTCCCCCCGCTCTCTGACGACAAGAAGAAAAATACAGAACATTCCTAGTGGGGGGAGGGCGATGAGTTCTTCTGCTTTAAACGCTGGCCCAAACAGGGTTTTGTGCATGTGCCAGTTGCGTGTAAGTGCGGCTAACTGCATACGAGGTTGAATGTCCGATGCATAATGTATTGTGTGCATAGATAGCTGGGGACCTCTTATACAGTATATATAAATAAATGTACTATCTCAAACTGACTCCAGTTGAAGCATCAAAACTAAGAACGCCTTTTTTTTTTTTTTTTTTTTTTTTTTTTTTTTTTTTTTTTTTTTTTAGCAATACTGCTCATTTTTTCTGTTATCCCACTCTTCCTTTGACTTTCTTGGGATATATGATTGATCTGTACTTCTGGACGCAGGTTGGCTGTTTTTATCCAAAGCATTTCTCAGTGAAGACTAGTAGTTTAAATGATTTATGGCTGCGTGCTCTTTGTGTGTGTGGATATCTGTATGTGCATTTGTGGGTTCTGGCGTCGTTTCATGCATGTTAACTGCTGCATTTTTTTCCTCAAGAAACGGTGGTGCATAGTAAGCTGGAGATGAGTCAAATATTGATATTGACACATTATAATAAGAGTGAAACCTCAAAGGGAACAAGGAGATGGTTTGATCAGGTATTAAAGGAAGTGGAGCATTCTCGAAAGGCTCAATACTTCGTGCTCCCACAAATCACAAGATTCCAGTCTTGACATAATGGGTTTTTCCCTCAACCTGGTAAGAGAATGTCCACCATGCTAAAGGTTTGGAGTAATGCAAAGGTCCTGATCCGCACACAACACTCCTATCCATTAAAAGCCTTGTCAAAGGACCACTTGGTTCCCAACAGAGCCTAGCCAAACTAGGGCATGATTCTCACTTATACTGACCACCAGCATTTTTTGACATTCTGCCACAGACGAAGTGAGAGAACCTTTAATGTAAGCCCCTTGTGCCCTGCAAATGAGGTCAAGACATTTCTTAGGTGTGTATGCGAGAGCAGGTAAAGAGCGATAGAGGAATGGAGGTGTCGTATGTGGGAGGTTTTCCCCATAAGTGTCAATTAGAGGCTGACCACACAAGAACAAGTGCATTTCTTTTGAAAATGTTTGCGTTAGATTTGTGGTGCATACGGTATCTTCAGAATTTCAGTGAATCCTGGATCTATAACTATTTGATGATCTTTTTTTAAGAGAATTTTTCTGCCATTGCTGCTTTATTGGGCAGTTCTGTAAAGCAACAGGGAACAGGGCCGAGTCGAGGAATGACTTAGCAATGCATGATGGCTCAGCTTTTACTGAAGATGCCAAAGTTAGACCCATAACTATATTATATTGCTTCATTATCCATTGCTGGATTCTGACTGTGAGGTTGCTTTTTTTTATTTTATCCCTTTGTGCTTCCTTGCCGTTGTCCCAACTACATTATCCCTGTGACTGCCTTGTCTTTCTGTCTCTATCCTTCTGTCTCTACATGCTATATGGAACATGGAGTCTTGCTGAGCGTTCAATCTTTCATGGCACTGCTGCACTTCACTCCTGTTTTGACACTTCACTCACTCACCATGAGAGAATAGCCACTCACTCTCTCTGTCATCCCTTCTTTGTTCTCTCTTTTCTCGCTTCCCTTCTTCCAATCCCTCCATCTCTCTCTGTCACAGCGAATCCGACGCGAGCACAGGCAGTTCAGAATGTGCCACAAATAGGTGCTCTGCTCTCGGATCTGTTGGTGTGCCAGAGGAAAAAAGAAGGGAGAAGGAAACCGAGAATAAAAAGACGTGGTAAACGCTATTATTAAGCAGACATTAAAGACGTTCACGTGACAACGTTCCAAGTAAATGTCATCCTCTTTGATATTCTGAGGGTTCATCCTGATTTTGCTGAGCAGATGTTGCACGGGCACTGCAGATGAGAATATGTAAAAAAAAGAAAAAACAACATACAAAACACAAAACAGTTTAAAAAGTCACGAGATGTACCAATAAAGGTTTTATTGATCTATTTTGTTGTTTCACGCTAAAAGGAAGTTTTTAGTTATTAAATCATCCTCACTTTTTTTTACCTCCTTGGCAGAGGTAATGTTTTAACCAGCGTTTATTTATTTGTTTGTTTGTCTGTTAGCAGGATTACACTAAAACTAGTTAACTGATTGACATAATTTTAACCAAAGATGGACCTTACGCCTTGGAAAGTTCCATTACATTTTTGGATCAATAAACTGATTATGGATCAGTTTGGAAAATCTAATCCAGATTGTGCATTAAATCCTGATTCTTCTTAAAGCCTTTAAAGTTAGAGGTGGAACAATATAGTCAACTCACGATACAATAAGAAATATGATATCGGTTTCACAATACAAAATACTCACGGTACGATATAAAAGATACTTTAAACTTTCCATTTATTCACTCCTCTTCAGCACTGCACAAATGTTTTGGCATGTGTGTGATTTAAATATCGCTCATGTTTGGAGTACATAGCTTTTCATTTCCAAATCATTGTTCTCAATAGCGTAGGCCAGGGGTCCCTAATCCTGGTCCTCAAGGGCCACTATCCAGCATGTTTTAGATGTTTTCCTCTTCCAACACACCTGATTGAAATGACCAGGATCGTTATCAGGCTTCTGCAGAGCTTGATGATGAGTTCATCATTTGAATCAGGTGTGTTGGAAGAGGGAAACATCTAAAACATGCTGGATAGTGGCCCTTAAGGGCCAGGACTGGGGTGTAGGCTGTTACTGTTATGTACCTTCAAGTAGCATATGAGGTCCAGCCACCTGTGTTATTGCTACTCTCTCAGCCTTCTCCATGGTGTCTTTTAATTTAGCGAACCAAGTACAGTCTTGATGAAGTGCAGAGGATCTCTGTGAAACGTGTGCTGTTGTGCAGGGATCCGTCTGTCGACACGGGGCTACACGTCGACATGACAGAAACATAAATCACACCCGAGAGTCAACTTTTCACTGTTTTCACTCCATGCTTGTCTCAATCTCTGCGTAAAAGACTATTTAGTGCTCAGGGGCCTCATTTATAAAACATTGAGTAAAATCTACACTAAAAGTAGAAACGTACATCAAAAATCAACAAATGTGCCATGCCAAAAAAATTTCAGATATATAAGATATCACCTGCACTCATTCAGTGCCATTGACGAGATAATTTGTCATTTCAAATCCAAACCCTCAGTGCCATTGACGAGAAAACTCGTCAATTGCGTTTTACTAGAAAACACCCTGGCAGAGATCCCTCATCAATATCTATGCTGTAGTGTGATGTAGTGACCAACTGGTGCCCTGAAGATGTGAGATTAGCCACTGATGCTACCATTAGCTAACGAGGAAGAAGCAGGGACGAAGAAGATCATGGCGCTACGGAGTGATATTGTGAAGTATCCAGCAGCTCACAGCACCACATACTAACACAGAACATGTGTGGACCTGAGTAGATTATCGATAATGTTGTGATCGTGAGATACAACCATCACCTAACCAGGCCAAACGGGTCATCTCTGTGTGTCGGGAGGAAGAGAAAGTTACGTCTGTGTGATTGACGGTGGGACAGATACAAAATATAGTAAGCAAAACATTCAACTGTGAGCCATATAGGAAAATAACAATAATTTTGCCATCAAAAGCCTTTCTGTGTTATTTCCTTTTTTGGAAGGAAACCAATGTTCAGATGTTATAGTTTTCAATAAAGCCAGTTTTTTGCTCTGAAACTGGCGATGTGTCATAGTACATAATGTTCTGTGGGTCTTTAAAAATCAGTCAAAAAATTCTAAAATGGCTAGAACTGAGGGGGGTGAAAATGGCTGGCACTGAATGAGTTAATAATAATAATAAAAACTATAAAAGCACTGGGAGAGCGCAGACCTCTGCCAAGTACAGCACATGTACCGGGCGAGACAGACATACGCACAATGCACTTTCCTACCACTACTACATTACCCATAATCCACCGCACATTACCCATAAGCCACCCAGTCACAGCTCCTATTTTCCTATATTTTTTGTATTTTCTCATTTTCGGTAATCCAGAACATCACCAAATTTGAATCACCTGTTCCTTGTCCCATGATCAACATTTCAACATCTAAATCCGTTCATAACCCTATAAAGTTATCTTGCTAAAAGACAGACAGACAGACAAACACAGGGTAAAACATAACTTTTCGCTCTGCACTTGGTGGAGGTAAAAATAATAATACATTTTATTTGAAGATTAGTGCCTTTTAAGGTCCCCCAAGGTCACTTTACAGTGCATAATAAAACCACAGCAGTGCACATTATAAAACCACAATAAAAGTGAAGCTAAAGCAGTGTAAAACAACAGTAAAAGTGAAGCTAAAACACAGAGACAGGGCAGGGGTGGTCAGGTAGGAAATGCTGTTGTGAATAAGTGGGTTTTGAGTCCGGCTTTCAATTGTGAGAATGAGTGATGCTGCGTTCACATGCGTCTTCTGCGGCATCGGAGGCATCTGCCACACGAAACGTACCGCAGGGTCCGCAGGATCAAAAAATGTCCCCATTCACTTCATATGCATGTCTGCAGTGAAGCCCCGCCCATCAGCGACACATCCAACTCGGTGAGTTTCACTGCCTGCTGAAGCGAGGAGCTCCTCTCAAAAACATAAACCACCAGTGAAAAAAGCCGGTGTGATTAGAGGCTAATGCTATTCTAGCTCAGTGCTACAGAGAGAACTTTTACCTGCTACTACCACCTCCTCGCTGATTCTCCTCCACGTCTAATCCTTCCTTGTCTAGTCCCGGTTATAAAGGCAGTGTCATACACCTCCAGGTGGTCACACACAGCTTCTACTCCATGGTTGAATGGGTGAACAGACCGGTGTCCATGTTGACGGCCTGACGTCATCGTCAACAAAGACTCTGATTGGCTTTCGTCATGCAAAACAGCCGCGGGAGTTAAATATTTTCAACTCTTGCGAATATGCTGGTGTGCGGATATGCATAAAATCGAGAGCGCGCTCGCACGGGCAACGCACTTGGCATGCGGATTGCACCGCACTGGAAAGATTTTGCACCTGGGACGCATCTATCCATTGACTTTGTATGTAATCGAGACGTACGGACATTTCGTGACGCATCCGGTGTGAACGCAGCATAATTGTTGCAAGCTTTAGATGTGTTGAAACATGGTCGCTCAATGGACACTTAGGTCAGTTTCCAGAGAAGCGTGCGCTGACCGCGGTGTTTGCTTGTTTGCTGTTTAGGCCGGGTTGTTTTTTATCAGTGCATCACTACACACAACTGACTCATGATCAATGGAGCATCTACTATCTCATTGTTGTCCATCTTGTAAACACTATAAGAGGGTCAAATGTCACTGCGCCTTTTCAAGTTCTTAAAACTTTTTTTACTTGATTTTTTTTTGTGCACCTTTGAATTTCATATTGCAGTTGTTTTGCTACATTACTTACTTTACTTTATTTGTTCATTTGGAGAGGACAGTGCACATTAATGACCACCAGTACAATACTTTGTGTAAATTTGCCAGATTTAGCCATGAGCTACTTTCCATCCGTAGTCCTCATACATTTAAGACAATGACAAAAAAAGATACAGACATGGACATAATATATACTGTACATTATTTACAACCAACCAAATCAATTTCTTATTGAAAAAAACTTCTATAGATGTTTTTTAAAGTGTGTAATTAAAGTGTGAATGGTACCATGATAAGTGCCAAGATCTTTCAAAGAGGATATTTTACGCTTGACAGAGGTTTGTTCTCTCTTCGTGCTCGTATTTTGACAATAAAACAAAAAAGCCAAGAGTTCAAGAGTGTAAATAAATTTGACCTCATTTCAAATCATTCCCAAGTTGTGAAATCACAGTTGGTAGCTAATGATGCTATCGAAACTATGTTTTTCTTCACCAGGCTCTGCCATATCATGGTGTCGCTTCGCTCTGTCTGCATGTCGCAAAGTATTTATTTGCGAGCGTTGACAAGAAAGGGTGTGTTTGTGTGTGTCGGGGTTATTATCTCGACCACTATGAGACAACCCTTAGCTGTGTTTCTTTTCTCTCTCTCACTTTTCCCCCCCAAACTCTAGTATCTGTCTGGCCTCACTCTGCTGAGCTCAAGTGAGGCAAAGTTCAGCTGAAGGGCAAACTGACTTTACAGTAGCAGGCAAGAGAGTCATGTGTCTTACTGGTGCTGGCAAGCTACACTCTTAATTGACCCCTCCCCCTTACTGCACCCACACACACACACAGGCTTTTTTATTTTTTTTTTTTATTTTATCTGATTCCATTCCACCAAAGCTGGTGTTGACAGCACAAAGCAGTTTATGGGAACAGCACGTCCATTCTTTCTAACGCCTCCTAATCACTGGCACTCCTCCTCTGTGCTAAACCTGAGAAGGGAGGAATGAGGAGAGACAGAAGGAGTATGGAATGAGAACCTGGGAGTATTGAATGAGAACCTGGGAGTATGGAATGAGATTAAAAAAAGAGGTGGAACGTGAGGGCTGAGTGTCAGGAAACACTTGCAAAGAAGTAGCAGAGGATTGGATGAGACAGGGAAGATAAAGGGAAAAGGAAATGAACATGTATTTGTGGTTGTTGTTGTGTTTTGGGGATTTTTTTTTTTTTTTTTTTTTGGAGGGGAGGGTAATATTTTGGGGAAGGGGAGGTATTAGTGCGTGGATCAGGACCTCGTCTGTCTTTGTTATCATATTCTCTCTCCTTATCCTGAAGCCAAGGGGTAAAACCGAACCACCAGTCAATCTAAACAGATACAATAGCTGCAGGCCAAAACAATGCACAGAGGGAAACACACACACACACACACACACACACACACACACACACACACACACACACACACACACACACACACACACACACACAAAAAAAGAAGTGTAAGTAGGCAGAGAATAGGACAATACACCAGGGAGGCTGCTGTGAATTGCAAATGCAAACTGGAATGCTGAGACGCACGTGAATCACAGAGAGGCACACAAACACAAAGTGATGCAAAACAACTATATAAGCTGAAATGAAAATGAATGCATTTTCATTAGCATCCGCCTATGTCCCGTTTGTGCAGATTTTCAGAATTATTCCTCCAAAGTCCAGTCAGCAATAAGCAAAGATTGTATTCCTCTAGCTGTTTATTTATTTATTTATTTTTTGCTGTTTGTTGTTTTAAATTTCTGACATTTATTCAAACACACAGTTGTTTTTCTTGTAGGCTCGATTCCAGAAATGATTATTGGCATAACTTCCTATGTGATTGGAGACTCAGCAGAAACAAATTACATGCTCTTTCAGGAGTTCTTAATACAACCGTATGGTTTACAGCAGGGGTGCCCACACTTTTTCAGGTCCCAAGCTACTTCGACCACGATCTACTGTGTTGGGGGTTATAATTATAAATAATTAGATTTGAATATTTACACAATTATAATTATAAAATAACTATTCAATATTGTATGAAACAAAAACGCAATAATATTGAAGCAGCAACACTTTAAAATATGTATATATATATATATATATATATATATATATATATATATATATATATATATATATATATATATAAAAAAAGAAAAAAAATATTTTGAAAATAAATCATCATGGCAGAACCAAACCTCTGACAGTATGATGGTCAGCAGTTTGTTTCGAGCAGCATCTCAGATCATCTCCACAGCAGCTCCAAACACAGCTGCCCATTGGTGCTAGTCAGTAGCACACAGAGCGTTTCAGTGTTCCTAGCTCACATTGTTCTTCAGAAGAACTTCAATGACTTCCACACACTCTTAGGTTGTCTGACAACGCTGCTGCTAGATATGCCTGGTGGGACTGCTGTGAGCAGCTTTGGGCTGACGGAGGATCTTCCTCTACTTATTATCAGAGGTTGTAAATGAACAGATTGGTGCTCCAGCTTCCCCTCAAACTGAGGGCTGAAGCTGCATTGTTAGGTTTCATTTCTCGTATACGTGACTGTGCCATACGCTTTCGTTTTATTCTCGTGCGCAATCTACACAAAATACCTCTGCGGTATATCGCGATCGACGCATTGGGCACCCCTGTTCTACACAGTATCCTTTTGTGCTCATTATTCATCATGTTATTTAAATATTTTGATTTAATAATCACTTTGTGCTGATTGGTAACAATTATACAATTATTCCAAAAAACTCAAGAGTCATGAGTTTAAATCTGGTCCGTTGTCTTTCTTTATGACTGCGTCCTGTAGTAAAATAATATGTCCGTTCAGTATTTCTCAAATGGGGCAACAGGGGGCACTAGAGAGAGAGAGAGAGAGAGAGAGAGAGAGAGAGAGAGAGAGAGAGAGAGAGAGAGAGAGAGAGAGAGAGAGAGAGAGAGAGAGAGAGAGAGAGAGAGAGAGAGAGAGAGAGAGAGCCTGATATGTTAACATAAGAAAAATTCAAAATACCACATGCATTTTGTCATTAAACATTTAAATTATTTTTTAAATGTATTATTTAATTTTTTGCTATTTGGTAGCTGTAGTGTTGTCTAGGTCAGGGGTTCCCATCTGGTCTCACCCTGGGACCCACATTTTTCCACGGTCATTAAATCACGACCCATTTATTTATTCTTTCTAGAATTCAACCAATTAAATTTAGTTTTTTCGAAAATAGCTGTTGAAAACATCCACATGTACTGTATATAATATGTTTTAAAGCATAAAGCCATATGCTTGTCAGAAGAAAAGGTTCTTTTAAAATAAAAGACGAGTCCAACATGAGAGACTTTAAGTATTAGTTCATTTTTGACCCGCTGTCCACGACCCACCCAACACAGGTCTGCGACCCACTTTTGGGTCCCGACCCACCAGTTGAGAATCGCTGGTCTCGGTAATGTGTATTTTCACTTAGATTTTTATTTTAATAGATGTATACATCACTAAAGTGCTGAGAGCAGACATAAAATACAGTAAAAATGTCTGTTATGTAAATATATATGATCTATTCTACCATGCTGTAATAATAATAACGACTAATAAACAGGTTTTCAGTCCACCAAACACACAAACACACTACCACCAATAACAAGAATAACAATTTGACTGATGTGAACTGAATTACTTCTAGAATCTGACACAGTTTCAAAGCACAGTGTATATTATTGCTGTATTTTTTTCCAGTGTCTACTGTTAAGCTTCTGGATCATGCTTTGCGGATTAAAGAATTAATCACACAGTAATACGTGGGGTCATGTTTATGTGAAAAAAAAAGGATGTGACCTTCAACTCTGTGGATCATAATTTCATTTCTAGGACATTACCAACCACCTCAAACTTAATGACAGATTCATTATGCTCTATAGATGTACACTGATCCCATGCTGGTGCCATGGCACGCAATGCAATGGTTTGCCATTGCTAATCTGGCATTAGAAAGCAGGCATCATATTGTACAGTCCTGCAACACAGCTTATGTTCTCTCAACAGGGGTCCTGGCTCCACGTTCCCTCTTTTTTTTTTTTTTTGTCTTCCTATCTATGTCTGTCTGTCTGTTTTCTCCCTCCTCCACTCCTGTGAACCGCACCAAAAACAAATCCGAGCCAGGATTTGTTGCATTGTTCCTCGAGCTAATTACAAGGCAGCGCAATGCTCAGCCTTCATTTATTAGTGGCAAAAAATAACACAGATAGAGAATCACAGCACTCATTTAGGAAACACAATGAAACAAAAAAGGCAGTTAGTTAGGCCGTTTGGGAAACACAAATGGAGGAAATGTGGTTAAAACAAAAGGCACACATCAGAGCTATCACTTCCTTTGACGATGCAGCGTGAAAAGGTTATGTCAGAGAACAAAAAGCCAAGGAGATACAGATTTTTCACTGATTACGTTCTTTCTGCTCTTTTGACTCGCTTATGGGCATCATCGCAGATTGACGAGCTTGGCTGGGGAAGAAAAAAAAATCTCAAACTATTGGTATTCTACATAGAACAAAAAGTACATTAAACAGAAACTGTCTGAAATTGCTTTATTCATTTCTTATATTGTCTTACCTGGCCCATTGATCAGAAAGCTGGGGTAATACATGTAAAACATATGTAGAAACCTTAATCAAACATACACAAAAGAGCATTAAGTGTATACAAAATCTAGAACAATAAAACTAATGGGTATAATAAGGTTAAAAGTGTGAGAGATTTTATTTTAAGTAAGAAATAAAAGCCTTTCTTTGGATATTATATCACTTTTTAAACTATAATTGAAGAGAGATATATTTTTTGAAAAAAATTTAATGCAAAACAAATGTTAAAAGAATATGCGTTTCTGTTTAAGGTGGTAAAGTTTGGAATGATCTTGAGATTCACTGTCTATGTTCAAAAATGATTTAAAAAGCTAAATATTTTGCTCCTACTGTATCATAAGATAATACTTACCGCTTATTTATATATGTTTTTTTTTCTGTACTGTTATCTTGACCAATAACTATTATTTTATTTTTTGTGGGATAAAATAAAGTATAATCTAATCTATATAATTGATAAGCTGATGATTACCGCTGTTATTGAGTTGTTTCTGTTGGATGGGCTCCGATAAGCAGTTACTGCTTCAACCCATTCCATTTTTGGTTGTTAAAATGAATGTTTATTCTTCTGCATTGTATTGTATATGTTGGAAGACAGCCAAAAACAAATAAATATTAATATAACTATCTAGCCATCTCTGAAGTGGGAAGTTGTTTCTTTATGTATTTACGTTTTAAATACCTCATAATTCTGTAAATAGTGACCGTATGAAAAGTGAGCATGTCATTAACAAAGCCTGTATTACTGTAACAAGAAAGCAGCCGACAAGAATCTCATCTCCTCCTCCTCCCCCCTAACAAGAAGCAGTTAATTTAACTTGCTATCTCCCCAATTTAATCTCCATTTGCTTGTATCCTCACTCATTTCCACACATCTCATAATTAATTAGTTGGACTAATGGTACGTGCTGCTGTGTTTTTTTTTTTTTTTTTTTTTAGATTTTAATCGGAACGAAACTTGTATAAATAATTTCTAACATCCATTAGGAAATTTGCACACGAACATGACAACTGAGCTAAAAAAAAAAAAAAAAAAAAAGCTTGTGGATATGAGCTGAAGGAGTCCGTGTGTTTGCTCGCGTCGCGTGGCTGTTCCCTCCATCAATTATTCAATGTGACAAATGGCCACGGGCCGCCTGGTGTTTTGGCCAATTACAAACGGGCATACTGCAGGGCTAAACAGGGCCAGTTTTTGCCTCAGGCTTTTTCTCCTGATGCCTCTCACCCAGTGTGACAAGTCAGGAACCCAAAACAGAGTCATCGCCACAGGTAGGGTAACTGCCTGAAGTCGACCAAAACAAACAATTACCAAATGTCAAGTGTGCGAATGTGTGTCTGTCTCTCACTCGAGCAACAACAACAAAAAAAAACACTCTCAACACAACCGTTATTATTGTTTGTGTGGATCATTTTGAGGCGATTTAGGTAGTGTGTATATTTCGTACTTGTTTATTTGCCGGTTTCTTGGCAAGCAACACAAATGCTCGCTTCTTTTTCTTCTTAAGTGATATTTTTGCCATATCATGACATTTTCTCCAGCGTACCTCGGGGGCCTGTATTTATGTTACAGAGCTGCTGCTTTGTATGGGTAACAAGACATCGGCTCATTGACATTCTAATGCACAATAACAAAAGCACAGGTAAAAGGGAGGGAATTTTTTCCAAGTCTCTTCCAAGCTTCATCAGATGAGCCAGTCACGTTTAGATCTGTTGTAAAAAAAAAAATCTAATATACACTCACCTTTGACCACATAACACTTGATTTAAATATTAATGCACTGGCCAGAATGTTTTGGTTTTTCGTGCCAAGAAGACTCCACATGGCACATTGCCCAACTAAAAACAACTGTAGAGTCCTCAAATAATTATATTTTTTAATGACATGGGTTCTCATCCTGTTTTCAAGCCAATACACATAACTTAATTTGAACTGTTTATGAAATATTTGTACTTTCATGTACAAATAATAACCCAGTTGTGATGATTTCTACAATGTTCAAAATTCTTCGAGAAAAACTTCAGAATGTTATCTTCCAAAAGAGACCATCCCCGTGCATGTGCACCAAAGGGTTCAAACACAGTTATGATTCCAATTTGGGAATGTCATGGATATCTGCGTGGACCTCATCTCTAATTGTTCTAAGAACCCTAAAAACATACTATTTGAGGTTTATTTCAGAGCGCTCCTAAAAACATGCCGTTTTTTGGGCCTTCATTGCATATGAATGAGTCGGCTTCAGCGTGTGTTTATTTATCACAGCAACAGCAGCAGTAAATCAGTCTTCCTTCTCCTCTTTACCTCTTCTGACCACAGAAATAGTTCATTTAAGACAACACTTGCGTCACATTGGGTCACAAACACGTCAAATCATCCCATAAAGGCGATACGAGTTGGTATAACGGTTACTAAAAGTGGAACTGATTGTGAGCGCTTGCTCAGCTCCGCAGAGAAGTAAACTCTCAACTATCATCTGTTTCAAACATTCACATGAGCTGCTACGTTGCTTTCTCCTCCTCACCTCTACTGACCACAGAACTAGTCCATTTAAGACAATAGTCTATTGTTTTGTCCGACCGCTGCGTCGCATTGGGTCACAAACACATCAGATTATCCCATAAATGCGATAGAACGTTGTATAATGGTTACTAAAAGTGAAACTGATTGTGAGCGCTCTTCAGTTCTATATACTGAACGTAAAGATAACTGTGATTTTAAATGTAATATCAACCTGCCTTTGCCATGTTTGTTTTACCTCTGAGGTAGTTTGAGAGCAAGGAGCTCACATTCTTATATAGGGTAGGAGGAGCCAGGATTTTCAGGAGTTTCCACCTTATGACGTATTAGTGGGGAAAAATCCAACTCGCCCGTTTGGAGCTCACTGTTTACAAAATGTGGAATAGCAAGGGAGGGACCTCTGAATAAGGCTAAAGGGATGTACTGTATATCAGCAAAACCGTTATGAAGTGATTTTTTTCATATTACTGCCCCTTTAAAGGGTAAACTATATTGCGTTTTGGTAGAGTGGCGTTTCATTTTTGTACCAATGTTACCAATGAAAAATAAAAGATAAAGCCCTTTTTTTTTAATATGTCATTACATTCTCTTTGTTACTTTTATAGGAGCTGTAAGCCACAAAGGAGGGATGTAAAATGTATTTGAAATTGCTTCTCATGGCTTATTGCTTGATTTTGATGGACCAGGCATGGAATGAGGTGGAGAAAAGGGTGGGGTGGGTGCAGAATCATCTATTTTCTCTCTCACCTGGCTTTATGCATGTCTTTACGGCCCACCAGCCTCGTGGTTGGGGCTTGCGATCGCTGCGCTTTATCCATGACGCGTGGATTTGCAAATGAGAGAAGGGACGGGTGGCAGTGCGGCGAAAGGGAGGGGGGTGTGGTTGGGTCTGATCTGATTTGCATAAAGACCCCTTTCTGTGCAGTGTCATTCTCATCACCTCGGACCCTGCGTGAGAAAGAGAGAGAGCGAGTGCTGATAGAGACTTAGCGAGGGTGAGGAAGGGGTAAGGGAATGGAGAGACTACAGGAAGAAGAAAAATTTGTCAGTCGTACTCTGAGGCGTGGGAGTGGAAAAGTGTGGCCTGTCATGAATCACCTCACGTTCGGCATCACAATGAAGCGATATGGCCAAGAACAGCTGGCAGCTTTGATCAGTATTGATCATTCTGCTACCCGTGTGTGTGTGTGTGTGTGTGTGTGTGTGTGTGTGTGTGTGTGTGTGTGTGTGTGTGTGTGTGTGTGTGAGGCAGACCTATTCTCTTCCTTCTCACGTCTAGTGTGTTGTGTAATTGCACGGGATTCCTCCTTTTCCCAGGTATGAGTCCACTGTACGTGTGTGTCTTTGTGTGTGTGTGTGTGTGTGTGTGTGCTCATCAGTCCACTACAACGTTTGCTAAAGCCATGTGCTCAGTGACGTCAGTGGGAGGTTAGATAGTTCACAATGCCAAACAGCCCTGTTAGCCAATAACTCCGACACACACTGGATTATTGTGGACTTTTACCAGTGGGACACTCAACCCTCTGACCACCCTGGAGCTCGCACACATGACTATGCATAAATGAGGATAACAACTCCCCAAATCTCCGGCCTTGTTTTTTTTTTTCTTTCCTTTATTCTTTTCTTTTGGGTATGACTGCACTAGAGACACATATTGGGATTATTAAAAATAAATAGTGATGCCTTTTTTTGATCTTATGAATATTTAAGCTCCTTTAAGTCGTAGGGTGCCTTAAATAGCGACAAAATCCTCAAATTAAGCACACATTTTTTACACCATTTTATTCTCTAAACCTTCCA
This sequence comes from Gouania willdenowi, assembly GCF_900634775.1. Taxonomy (NCBI): domain Eukaryota; kingdom Metazoa; phylum Chordata; class Actinopteri; order Blenniiformes; family Gobiesocidae; genus Gouania; species Gouania willdenowi. Next base: position 14,277,386 of record NC_041061.1, on the reverse strand, counting down.
TTAGTAATGGTGTCGTTTCAGTGCAGCTTGTTTGCACGGTACGAGTGAATGAGCAGCAAATGATAAATGACAAATTGCTGATCAGCTCCTCAGTGCTTCTCACTGGTGCTCATTTTAACCCATTAACTGGTCTGGTCTGAGTTTATTTTGACCAGGGTTTCTCAAATGGGGGTGCGTGTACCCCTATGGGTATGCGATGGCACTACAGGGGGTACTTGAGAGAGAGAGAGGAAAATTAATCAATGAAAGCATTAAAAATATGGTGTTTTATCGTGTTTACTTTTAGTTACCAATGATAATAATACTAAATATTACCAGCAACTCACAAAACGACAGCAAAAACACACAAAAAAAGAGAAATATATGAATAATAAAAAAAACAGACAAACAACAAGAAAGTAAACAAAATGACACCAAAAACACACACACACTAAGAGAGAAAAATACTTCATAGTATAACCAGCAACACACAAAACGACAACAAAGACACAATAAATGAGAGAAAAATACACACAAGATCACTATGAAATAACAGAGAAACATACAAAACGACATAAGAAATAACCAAATGACCCCAAAAACACACTGAGACAGAATGATTTAAATAATACCAAAAAATATACAGAATAATAAAAATAACACACAAACAACGACAAAATACACAAAATAACACAAAAAACACGCAAAATTACACAAAAAAGATTATAGAAATTATTTAAATTAGAACATGAATTAAAAATCCAAGGATCAGTCTTGGTCCCACACCAGGTGGGTTCATTCCACTTTTTTACTAAATGGGATTCTTTAAAATGTGTGTTATTACTCATTCATTCCGTCACTATGCTCTATTCATCACTGAATTATGAGTAAAACGTTGTAATCAGACAAAGGGGGTACTTTGATTAAAAAATAACAGGGTTCCCGCAGATCCTTAAAAAGTCTTAAAAGGCATTACATTCTTAAATCTAAAAATAAGGCCTTAATTGTCATTAAAATGTCTTAAATCAATGTTTCTAAAGTCATAATAAATGTGATTTTATGAGTGTAATTAGTCTCACATTTCACTAACATTCTTTTCTTTTTTTTAAAATGTATAAACAACATGGGACAATGTAAATTTAATGAAAATTGCCTGTCCAACAAATATTTTTTCTTAATACATTTTATTTATTTGTATTTTTTGTTGTTTTACAGATTTCCGGCGATTTTTGTACTAGTTATCTTGTGTTTTTGAAGTGTTTTTAATATTATTTTGTATGTATTTTGTGCGTTTACTTTGGGAAACCAGTTGCATGTCTGTACTAGACACTAGAAAAAAAACAAACCCTAACCCTCTGTAATTGTCGCGTTTTATTCCCCTAATTATGTTTACTGTGAAGTTGGTCTTAAATTTAATTTCAAATGGCAATAAAAAGTCTTAAAAAGTCTTGAATTTAAATTGACTAAAACCCTAGATCAGAAAAAAGTGGGTACTTGAGCCAAAAAAAGTTTGAGAACCACTGACTTAGACAATTGCTTCCTGACAAACACATTCACACGCTGTACTGAGTAACCTTTGCCGGTCAAGAGGTCAAGAACCTTGTATGTGGAAGTTCAGTCAACATGAGAGGGTTAATGACCGCTGGAAACAAAAAGAAACGGGAATAACAGGGATATAACAGGGTCAGACATAAAATAGAGTGAAGTGGGATTTTTCCAGAACACAAATCAAAGGGAGGAGCACCAGGTGAAGTGAACAACAACACCACCACAAAGCTTCACAACACTGTTGCCAGGACCACCTGCCCTCCCTCAGGCAACAGATGAACCAACACTGCAAGGAAACGTCTCCATTGTCGGAGCCTTCACTAATTTTGGCTGTTGAAATTCTGTAGTAGAATGTTCAAGCCGCATATGACAGGATTACACTGTGTACATTACTTTATAATCCTGTATACTCAAGCTAGAAAGTCTAAAGGTCTTTTCCTTAAAACATCAAACGGTGAAATATGTTTTCTTTGGAACTACAAAGAGAACAATTCAGTTGGTGCCGTATCTAATAATAGCTCAATTACCATATCCTTCAGGGCTCTATCTTTGGGAGAATGTGTGCTTGTGTTGTGCACTGAAATATAACATAAAGCATTGCTTGTAAAGTAGTCCACATAAGCAATCTAAATAACATCGGAACAAACAGCCCAGTGATACTTGGACATTCCCTGCACATACACCAGTGGGATATTGACTTCTCAGTGTCCTCTGAGGATTTGCATGCAGTTTTTATGACGATGAGTGAGCCGTAATCGTCGTTGCTGACTTCAGCTTGGAGCCAACACGGAAAAGAAAAAAAGGTTTTGATGTGGCGACCTCAGTATTAGTGTATGGAGGTTAAGAGAACCGCTGTTTGCTAGTGTTGTCAACTTGAATTTGACGAGTTCTCCTTTGTTTTGCTTTCTTGGAGAATACTCGGCAGCCTTCATCGGATAAAATTGGCTCAATCTGAGCTTATCTCCTTGGCCGCTGAACAGCTTTGTCACATTTCAAGATGTCCCGTCCTGATGGAGTACTTTTCTCCCACCCTACCTTCAAACAAATCAATACCCCCATAGTTTAGCCTTTCATAGGAAAGATTACAGAGAAATGGCTATTAAGGGCTTAGCCTCTATCACTTCTACCATCTTAAAGCCACTTAAATACTCAGGCAGTCCTGGGTCAAGATCCAGGACCCCCTTGCCCCATTACTCGGCGGGGGCCACTGAGACAGCCTGAGGGCCACGTCGACTTCAGAGATACACTTCTCTTGGTGGCTTCACAACTATCTGTGATGTCACATATTCTTCAGCAAAAACAGGGGCTAAAGGACCATGGCAAGACAGACACATAGACATCAGTTAATGTGGGTTTATTTTATTTTTATAGTTTTGTTTATTTAACAGGGACAATGTACATTCATCAAAATTACAGTAAATGTAGCCACGTTATCCCAGAAGCTATTTTTCATCGGCTGTCCCTGGACTGCTATTAAAAGTCACCCTAAAAACAAAATCTATCCACATTAGTTCAATTAAAAATGTCACATTCTAAAACAGCACAAAAACATTATTGTTCACCTTACTAAAAATGTATAATTCTGTTTTGATAAATATATTTTAAATCTAAATATAAAATAAAATGCAAGAAAACTCATGACTGTCAGGGCTGATAATGGCAGATCTGATTACTCAAAAGCCATTTTCTGGGTTTTAAATTAATTAAGTGTACCTAATATTTACAGGTAATACATCCCAGTAATGGGCATCTTGAAATGCAAAGGACGACTGGCCAAATGCACTCTTTCTCATTGGAATTGTGCAGTCTCCCCTCACTACACCCCTTGTGTTACGCTGAGTCACATTTCTAATATTTACAAATCGATTAAGTGGAGGAGAGGACATACCATGGGTGATTTTGGAAAAAAAAAAGACAGATTTACATACTTTAAAGGTCCACTATTATTCTTTTTTTCACCCATCTCCGATTGTTCTAAGAACCCCTTCAACATTGTATTTGAGGTTTATTTTCCCAAACTTGCCTGTTTTCTGGAGTTTTAGCCCTATGAAAAGTCACTTTCAGAACGCTCCGAAAAACGGGCCGTTTTTCGGGCCTTCATGCATATGCAGCGAGTGTATTTATCACAGCAACAGCAGCAGTAAATTATTAACAGTCTTCCTTCTCCTCCTCACCCCTTCTGACCACCAAAATGTTCCATTTTACATGATAGTCCATTGTTTTGTCCGACTACTGCATCGCATTGGGTCACAAACACGTCAGATCATGCCATAAAGGCAATACGAGGTGGTGTAACGGCTACTAAAAATGGAACTGATTGTGAGCACTCGCTCTGCGCCGCAGGGAAGTAAACTCTGTTTCAAACACTCACATGAGCTGCTACATTGCTTTCTTGTCATCTTCACCATTTCCGACCACAGAAATAGTCCATTTAAGACAATAGTCCATTGTTTTGTCCGACCGCTGCGTTGCATTGGGTCACAAACACATCATATCATCCCATAAAGGCGATACGAGGTGGTGTAACGGCTACTAAAAGTGAAACTGATTGTGAGTGCTGATCGGTTTATTTATATACTGGATTATCTATATAATTAATGTGAAGATATTAACTGTGGTAATAACTATAATATTAATCTGCTTTTGCTATGTTTGTTTTACCTGTGAGGCAGTTTGAGAGAGAGGAGCTCACATTCTTATAGGGTAGGAGGGGCCAGGATTGTCAGGAGGAGGAGTTTCCACCTTATGACATATTAGTGGGGAAAAATCCAACTCTTTACAAAATGTGGACTAACAAGGGAGGGAGGAAACTGAACTTTTTCAACTTTGGCCATCTGAATGAGGCTAAAGGAATGTATATCACTGTAGCAAAACCTATATAAAGCGCTTTTTTTTCCCATCATACTGCCACTTTAACATGTTCTCCCAATTGAAAAGTGTATGTTTTTGGAGAACAAAAACACAATGTCCGGAGTCACCGGAAACTTCTTATTCCACTGAGACTGACCACCTTTTTAAAAGAATGTCTTCCACGTCTATCAGGCTTGGGGTGAATGTGTGACTAGAATGAGCAGCAGGTTGTCTGCCCCTGAGCAAACAGAGAATCAAAATAGCTCTCACAATCAGGTTGAAGACAAAAGGCGAGGCACTGCAGGTGTGTGAAACCGCGGAGACCCATGTGCTACAGAGCGAGTGCTAATGAGCTACTGTGGCAGTAATGCTAACTGTTTACCAGGCTCCTTTAATCCTCGTGTGGATTTTCTGTTCTTCATCACAGAGCCATGGCTTCTGAGAGTTACTCCCACATTGGCAGCGAGCACACAGTGTAGCCTTCAACAATTAGGCATCCACAAAAAAAAAAAAAAAAAACGGCTTCATCAACTCAAGTTTTCGTAACAAAGTGACGAGAGAGAACATGAATTGCATATAATCAGGGACGTTGGCATTGCTTCCCAGTCTTCTAACTGTTTGTTGTATAGATTTCTTTCTCGCCAGATTGAAAACCACAGTGTTCGTTTGAACAAAGGAACAAGATTTGTTTTGTTTTGGAATAAATTGCTGTGGCTTATTTGCTCTGTATTTCTGGCACTCGTGATTGCAATAGTACTCCGCGCACTCTCTCACTTACACACTTAATCCTTGTGGTTTAAAGTAGAGAAAATAGGTTTTTTTCCCTCTTTGTTTTTTTTTTTTTTAATTTTTTTTATCAAATTTTCTCATATAGAAAATGTTTTGTCAGAAATGAAGCATAAGTGATCGCCAGCAAAAAGCATTGAGGGGTAAAATGAAGCTCCTGAACCACACTCGTGGGCGGGATTAGCGTGCAGTCAATCATTCACTGATATAGTCCAATGAGCACTCCTCAATCAATAAACGGGCTCGCTGCCTTCAGGTGAAAACCTTTAGGGGTACTACCTTTAGTGACCCTATTTAAATAAGTTCACCTCACAAAAAGCAGATCTTTTGCTGTTTTATTAATATTCATCTCTAAACAACACAAGAGGATTTCAATTATCTATCCCTAAAGTATACCTGTTTTATATTCTATATGAAAAGTTTTAAAACCAACTCCACAACAGAATCAAATTTATTTCAGATTAAGTAACCTATTATCTAGGAAGATTTTGTTTTTTAATGTTAATTTAGGCTTTATTAGATCCTTCCTGGTCTGTCAGATGGGTAATAATCAGTGTTGGGAACGTTACTTTAAAAAAGTAATTAGTTATAGTAACTCACTACTTGTTCTAAAAAGTTAGAAACTGAATTACTCTATAATAAAAGTAACTCATTACCAAGTAAAGTATCTATTTGCATTACTGTTAAAAAAGAAAAAGTTTCTATTTGTCAAAGAATTCAGATTTTTTAGATGCGTGTGTCGTGAGCTGCTTACGATGGATGTGGACAAAGTCTTCACTCCTGGATATAATGAACTCTTCACATGTACGTTCTTGCCTTTGACTACAATTCATTTAAATTACTGTTTGTATCGTCACCTTAAAAATGACAACTTTTCATCAGACTGCTCCACGCTCGCCATCTCTGCTGCTTCATCAAAACTGTAGCGTGTGTGTGTGTGTGTGTTGTGTGTGGGGCACGTGTGCTGGCACATGTGTAAAAACACTGGCTCTGATTGGCTACCATGAAACATGATGCCGCCTTAGCCAATCATAATCTCTGACCTTGTTTTTATCCCACCTCCTCACTACAGCTGAGTAAGAAGCCAGGGTTGCTTTTGGATAGCAGTTCATTCAATCAATGCATGTAACGCACCGCATTTAACGTTCAGTAACAATAACGGCGTTGTAACGGCGTAAAAAGTAATTAGTTAGATTACCCCGTTACTGAAAAACAAACGCCGTTATTTTAAACGCCGTTATTCCAAACACTGGTAATAAGGGTGGAAACTAGGGATGTCCCAATCAGGTTTTTTGCTTTGATTTTGAGAACTGGCCAATCCCGAGTCCAGATCGGATACTTCTATACTACACTAAAAAGATAAAGAAGAGCAAAAAAACAGATCCAGGATGTTTCTTTTTTTTTTATTAACCTTATTTTAACATTCACCCTAAAGCTTGGTCACTCAAGCAATACATTAAAAAAAAAATCATGTTAGACTTTGGTGCAAGATTAAATAATATTAAATAAAAATATAATATAAAATGAATAGCGCCTCATCTTAAAATACCCAACAGGCATGTTAACAAATAAGAAAATAAAAGTCCCACAGTGCTGTAAAGTAAGGCCAGTAATGTGCTTTTAAGAACTGCACTCTTAATAATGCTTACTGTCCTCATTTACTTTCACAGTTTTAAATGTATGTTTTTCTTGATGAGAAGTATGACAACTTAATTTTGTTGGCATTGCAGGTGCAGAGCATGTAAAGTATTAGCTGCTTACTGAATAAAGTATGTGAGGTCTGCAGATAGAGGTTGATTTAGAACACACCTGCACATCCTGTTGTTGGCGCTTGATATAGGAAATACTGCAGTAGATTGACTTAAGATGGTCTATTCTCACACACAGACACTGGCGTGAGTGCGCGCACACAAACACGCATGTACGCGCAAACAAACACTTGTGCAGAGCAGACAAACCCTCAAACGCCCTCAAACACATGTGCGCAGTGCGCACAAACATTAGCATCAGGCTAGTTACCAGAGAGGCTACCGATACGTTTGGGCTGTTCCAAACAGAACAAATGTTTGTTCTGCCGATCAAACAATAGACAGGGCTCGTCTTTTTGACACAAGTTCTTCTGTGTCATCATGTTCTACTAGTTCTGCAGCTTCAGAGCTTTCTTATCCATTTACACCGTAACCAGGGTAACCAGAGCGCTACTGTTTACCTTCGCAGTGCAACATTGAAAAGGCTCCGGTCTGACGCGGCGCAGCGTAGCGTTCCAAACATTGTGTAATCAATATACCGGTACGGCGGTATATTAAAAATGTATATCATAACAAAACTATATACCGGTATTTGGTATGAACCGGTATACCGCGCACCCATATAATGGTAATAAATATACATTTATATCCGAGTCCTGATAGGGAGATAACGTCCGATCCCAATCAAGTCTGAAACCACGTGATCGGAAATCGGGCCCGATCGGATCGGGATGTCCTTAGGGGAAGCTGTAATTCAGTTGCAGATATCAGAGCTAAAAGTAGCTTATGACTCGGAAAGCAACTCGGACAGCTCGTGGAAAAATGGAGTAAAAGAAAAAGTCAAACAATACAAACTTAAACAAACCAATAATCAGTGCCAAGAGATTTGAAAAAGTAGGGAAAAAAAAAAAAAACCTCAAAGCTTAAAAATACATACTAACCTAACTACGACGACATCCTAACCTTAACAAAACACCTCAACAGAAATGTTTCTGAATAAACAAGAGCACCCCGAGAGTGCAAAACCACCGCCAAGTGCCAAATTTCTCCATTGCCATATATTCATAGTTATCTGGATCAATAGTCCAGATAAATAACTATACAGAGGGTTGAAATGTATGGGCATCGCAATTTTTTATTTTTTTTTAATTGCGATAAAATGTGCAATCCGGATGTGATCTGGATGAAACTTGGTGGATATAAATGGTAGACATAAATGAGACAAATTTAAAAGAAGATTGTTCAATTACAAACTAGATATGATTTCACAAATAATGAGCGATAGGGATTTTTCAAACTGATCCAGAATCAGGATATTGGATTACCAACATTTTCCATGGCCCAAGGTCTCTTTGTAGTTAGTACTTTTTACGTAATCCTGCTAACAGACGAATAAATAAACGCTTTTAAAATTATTATATCCGCCAAGAGAACAACAAGAGAAGAAAGAACATCCTTCCTCATCCTTGGTAATGGGCATTCTTTGATATACAAACTTTACAAATAGATTGTATTTGGAGTAATATAACAATGTGATATGAATGCAATTTTGGACTGAAACCAAAGCCCTGCTGTCATCATTGCTACAATGATATTCCAGCTCCCTAGCTGAAGCCGTTTGGATCCGGCTCCCTCAGATGGCAATATAAAGCAAGTCTATGGAAAATTGTGCCCTCGAGCCGTACACCACACTTTCTTATGGGCACGCGCACTTACTATTGGTGTTTAGGCGTGGGTAAAGGCTGAACTTTATGGGTAGTTTCACAAAGAAAGTGAAACAGTATCTCGCTTTAGATGGCATTTTTTGAAAGAGGATAATGTCAGTGAACGGGTGAAAGCTGGGCACTGGCTTTTTGTGATCCATGATATTGCCAGATTTAACACTATTTGCTAAAATGCTGAGGTCACACACTTTTTTTTTCTGGCACTGCTGTGCAAGCTCGGCTCTTCTCAGTTTTCAAATTTTGTGGTAAAATGTAAATTTTTGCATTAAATCAACACACACACACACACACACACATGATGAAACGGCTCATACTCCACAAACTTTTAAAGAGTCTTTATTTCTATTAGGTAAAATCTAGTTGGCACCTTTATTTCTCTGGCTCACCACCACTTTTACTGTCCTTTCCACTCTGCTTCTCCGTCTCTGGCCGGGGGAAAGCCAGGAACACGGGTGCTGTGATATGGACAGCTGGTCGCCTCATCTCCAAGGGGCCCCAGAAGGTGTGAGATCTGGGATACCTTTCATAGCACATTACCCTCATTTTGGCAAAAAACAGGAAGACAAGCCAGGAGAAGGAAAACAAAAAAAAAAAGGTTGGAAAGCTGTTTGTTCCATTGGCACCAAATCTGTTGATTCTTCAGAAGATCCCAGATTAAGGATTTCATCATTGCTACTTGCTCCTTGAGATCATTTCCTAATTGAGGGAAAGAAACTGAGATGTAGTTGTCACTTTGACAAGTTCATGATGACACTAGGAGCCTTGTCCAAAAGAGCTGCAAATGTGCCAATAGATGAGATTAAATTAATGCAATAGGAAACTTCTGAACGGCTAGCATGGGACAAATCACCATCTACATTTAGATTGTAAGCCCATGTTATAATGGGTATACACTCAAATAAGGAAGACTGCGTGTGTGTGTGTGGTACATGCGGTATTGTGTGTCTGCGTGTGTACTAATGTGTTTCAACTAAAAACAGTTCTCTGATTGTGCCATTTGTTCTTTTTTTATGGCCCCTTGGACAAGTTCAAACAATCACTCATGGTATTGCGTCAAAGATGAAGGTTTTTATTGGCCCGGGACTCTTTGAAGCCTGGTTGAGAATGTCATTTGAATAGGTTCACCAGGTGTCCTAGTCATCTCTATTTAAAAACCTCCTATTATATCTATATCTATGTATGTATATATATATATATTAGTACCCAGAGGTGGACAGTAACAAGCTACATTTAGTTGAGTTACTTTTTGGTTGAATTTTACTTGTCAGAGTAGTTTTAATGGACTATACTTCTTACCAGGTTTGGGGTCAATTACATTTTTCAGTTACAATTATGTTTTCATTTACTCATGTTCAATTACAATTTAATTAAGATAACAGTGACCAGCATTTTTTTCCAAATACAATTATTTTTTACCTGCTGAAAGTCGATTACGATTACGTTCTCAATTACTAATCACTGTGAAAAGTGCTGTAGAAATAACATTTACAGTACATACTTACTAAAGTTCAATTAATTCAAATAATTAATCGCAATTGCTGAGCCAGAAATAATTAACCTAATGAAAGTTAACGCTCCTCTTGTGTTAGCTTTCTGTTAGCATCTCTTATGATAACGGGTCCTAAATCAGCTAGAAAATATACTAAAAAAAACAAACATCTATCTTCTAATTTATTTCCTATGTATTGGTTACCTTGTCAGGCTTCCTAATCAATGTAAATGTCGGTTTTAATATTTTTCGTGTGGGTGTTTGAGCCTTTTGTGTGTCAGCATATCCCTTAAGGTTTTTTTTAAATGGTAAAATGTGTGAAAGCTTGAAATGAAACATATTTTATGAACTGTTAACAACATATGTGAGGAACTGTACATAAAGTGTAACATGGTTCTTCAGTTTTGCGTTAAATTATAGTTGACAATTGTTCTAGAATTTTCATGGCAATTACAATTCCAAAGTCAATTATCTAAACTCAATTACAATTCATTTACAATTATGACAGCTGCCGATTTTTAAAATTACATTTATGATTAATCTATAATTGTAATTAATTATAAGGTACGCAATTACAATTATAATTGACCCCAATCCTGCTTCTTACTTTTACTTGAGTGTTTTTGTGAAGAGGAAATTCTACTTTTACTCCATTACATTGAGTTACCACTACATTTATTTTTATCCATCTATTATTGCTTGCACGACTGATTTGTTTTGGTTTGTCAGGGAGACTTTTGCCTCGGCCGTAATCACATGACTCTGTTTTGTCGTCACGAGCGGTGACGTCGGACTCATTTCACCAGTCAAACGGAGCCAGGCAGTCACGTGACTGCTCACAAAATCCCCGCGGACCTACACACAGAAATAAAGGGACTCGTTTACGTGAAATATTTTGAAAACAACGGAAGAAACGCGTGCGACTCGCAGCCAAAAGAGGCAAAACAACCCTGGATCACATTTAATCCATTATTACCTTACAGTCTACAATCTAACACCGCTTATTGTGGCTGAATTTGCCATAATTTTTTTTTTAATTTTAATTATATTTATTTTTACTATTGTTTTAGTTCAAGTGATATTATTGGGCAATGTCTGAATTTGCACAATCCTCGTTCATATTTTTGTCTATTTGACGTTCTCGCTGCGATTAGAAAATAAATAATCAGATTACTCACTGGTTACTAAGTACTTGAGTAGTTTTTTTCATCCTCCATTTTTGATATCAAGAATTTTTGGCAAACCAAAAGACATTTTTTTTTCTAGAATTAGTTTTTGATCATCTTTGAGCTCAGATTTTATTTTTATTTTTATTTTGTTGCTGCATTTTAGTTTTCATTTAAATTTCACAAAGTGAAATTATAGAAATACAGTTGTTTTATGTGTTGTTTTAATAATAATTAAAAAACAAAAGGAAATCTATTTCAATTTTTCAAAGATTTTCAGGCGACCACACATGGGGTCCCGACCCCAAGGATGAAAAACACTGATTTAGTGGCTGAATAGATTTATTGCTAAAGTTTTTATTATATCCGGTCATCTCACCCCCAGGTGGACACTTTATTAGTTAATTTTTTACTCTCTCTCTCTCGCTCTCTCTCTCTCTCAAGTACTCCCTGTCGGGCCCTTGCATACCCCAAGGGGTACACGTACCCCTATTTGAGAAACACTGCTCTTTCTACCTTTGTTAGTACGCTGGTTTTGTTGCACTGGTGTTTTTGTCACATTTTGTCTTCAAAAAAAAAGCCCTTTAGCGTCTTGATCTTAACACCACACTGATCTTTCAATCATTTAAGTAGAACCAAAAGAAAAGAACAAATGACTCTAAATGAAAACACCTTTTCTCCTCCATTCTGAACATCAAAAGAGATGTCAAATCCTACATCTTGGTGGCAAAGAGTTTGCAAAAGATGATGAAAAAAAAAAGAACAAAAGTTTGCTGATGTGTGAAAGCAGATAAAGTCGGGGAGCAGTGCGGCAACTTTCCCCTTATCTGATAGCAAACCTTTCTAAACCTTTCTAAATGTATCTGGGGCCTTCTCGGCTCAGTGGCTGCCCAGAGCCGGAGAAACTGCACAGATTCTCCCGTCGATACGGTCAGTTCTCATTCGATTAGTGCAGCCCTCATCCCCCTGCTGTATTTGGATTAGTGGCCGGACCGCAGCGGGTGTCGCACATGGACCGGGGCTTCTGCGTGTTCCATCTGAAGCTTGTCAGTATGCACGGAACACAATGGATCAGTGTTTATTGAATCATTTTCCAAATAGGGAAAGCGATAATTACAAGAAGTGGCGCCTCTGCACAATATGCAAGTGCTGTGCCATGACTTTGGAGCCAAACGGGCGCTCTTATTAAAGGCGGCTGGGCCAGCGAAGCTCCTAATCTATTTCCAGGATTTCCGAAGCTTCAGCAATCCAGGGATTAGACATTTTCTCACAGATTTAACCCCCCCTCCCTCCCCTTCCTCCCTCCCTCCCTCTGCTTCAACACCACTTTCTCCTCCCATCTACCCTCACTGCTTACCCTGCCATGCACCCACTCTTTCTTTTTCACCCTTGTGGTGTTGGCGTCGGCAGTTTGTCAACTTCAACCCTTTCTCTTCTATCACACATTCACACACACGTACACACCAACTCTGATGTAGCCTTTATATATAGGACACAGGCAGTCACATGCCTACTTTAATTTGTCTGCAGTCATGTGGGTACACAAATATGGACTTTGCGATAGCACTATCAAAGTCTCCAAATACAAACCCGTCTCCTGACATTGACGTCTGTTAGCAAACAATGCACACAGCAAAAAGAAAAGGTAAAGAGCAACATCTACTCTTACACTTAATGTCTGGAAAAAAGCGTCTAATGCACACGTGTGGTCGCACACAGTCTGAGTGAACAACACATCAGTGCTACTAATTACCAGTAGTGCCACACACGAGTATACGCAACTTTAACGTTAACTGACCAGCTCCTACTTATACGATTACGATGAATATACTGTAGATAAGGGATGGGCATCTTGATCACAGCGGGGGGCCACAAACGTAATTGTATCTGATCTGAGGGCCTCATTATCAACATTTATGTCAGCATTAGAATAATGACTAATCAGATCATTAACAAGGGGGGAAAAAAAGGGATTTGTCTTTTTTGGTTGTTTGTCATTGTGTTATTTTTTTTGTGTTTTTGTTGACATTTTGTGTATTTTTCTGTCATTTTAGCTGTCAATATGTCCGTTTTTGGCATCGCTTTCTGCATTTTTGGGAGTTGTTTTTTGTATTTTTGTGTAATTTTGTTGACAGTTTGCTCATCTTTGGAGCTATTCTGTAATTTGTTGATGTTTTTGTAGTAATTTTGTGTTAGTGGTTGCTGTGTCTGTCTTTGTTTTCTGTTTTATGAGTCATTTTTTGTGTACTTTGTGCATTTTGCTGTCGATTTGTGCGTTTTGAGAGTTTTTTTATCCTTATGTTGGGCTTTATAATTCCTTCCTACTTCTTGAGTTACACTTTTTGGGGATTTGCTTTGGGGGCCGCCACCAGTTGCCCATGTCTGCTGTAGATCATCTGTATCCGGACTTAGTGAATAAAAAAAAATAAAATAAAAAAATAAAAAAACAGTTTGTATTTTCACTTTTACATGTATTCATAGCTTATGTTAAATATGTTATGCTTTAAAAATTACTATTGGTTATTACAACGGTAACAAAGCAAACAGCATTTCTCGTAGAAAATGTAAGTGACACATAAACTGAACCCCTCGGAGTCAGTATAACTCCCCGGAGTAAGTATAAATTTTGTTATAACCCCTCAGAGTTTTAATTATATCTTTAAGTCAGTCAAATGCCTCGGAGTTAGTATAACCTCTCTGAGTCAATATTATTAATACAGTTAACTCAATATTAATATTGGTACATCCCTAATCACAATGTATCTTCCTCAGTATTAAAGGCACAGCTATAAATATATGTATGTTCCCAACTTCCTGTATGTTTGAAGATGTAGCAAGCGATAATGATTTTTTTAATGACATAAATAAATGAAGTTATTTGTTGTTCATTTTAAACAAATGTAAGTTATTTTATAATGATTATTAACATACAGAACATTTGTGTGTATTATCGTTATTAACAACTGTTTTAATGAAAGTCTTATGGGGTCAGAAAGTGACCAAACTAAGCCTGTTTTGTGATTTGTATTTTATCTATTTATCACACAGGATATAGCACCCATCAAAACAAGGGAAATATGTGAAAGGAATCACAAGGGGCGAAAAATATGATGGACACGATGTAGTAGTAACTTACATTATTGTCACCTGCCTTCTCACATCGCTTTGTTTCTGTTCTCCAACAAAGCCTGAGAGGAAAAAATTATTTAACAGCTAATGCTTCATTATCATTGCCAGTTCATACCCTCATAAAATGTGAAATATGCATGTAGAATGTACTGCCAAATGCATTTTTCTCACCTTTATCGTGCACTTCTGTCTATTTGTTTTGAAAGCTTTGTTATTTGAACAAAAGCCTCGTTACAAGCTTTCATTTCAAACCTTTATAGTGTTTTACTTTTGTCATCAAGCTGTTTTTTTTTTTTTTTTTTTAAAGATCACTCTTTTCTCCTTCATTGTGATCACATAAATGGTTTCATTTCAAACGCATACCTGGAAGGTATTAAAGCCTATTGTAATAGTAGCAAAACAAATTATAGTGCAAGAATAGCTTCAGAGAAATAGTGTAATTGTTAATTTATCACACAAACCTTCTTCTTTTCTTTCAAATGCTGAGACGTTCTATTTTTCTTTCATATAGGCACCATTTGTCCGACAGAAGATTAGAGGTAATTTCATATTTCATAGTAAATTTAAAAATAGTTTCTCCACAATCTTAAAGGAAGGTCATTCAACAGCTTCAAGAACAAGAGAGCTTTTGTTGAATATAGTTTATGAGGCGGACAGCTGTAGCCAGGTCAAACGTGGGGGGTCACAGAATGTGACACCCGGGGGAGCAAACCCGCCTAGTGTTGGGAATTATGGGCAGGATGCAGGTTTAGCTGTGGTTGAAATCAGCTGCACACCGGCTACAGTCCGGATGTCACAGAAATGACAAGTGCGCATAAAGAATACGGTTTAAATGAGAGCCCATGTGCCAACACGTGTATGTTGGACAGAGATAAATACTTTAAAGTTGTGCTGCGTGTACACTTATTGTACAGGTTTGATGGAGCTTCCCTCAGAGATCATGTGCTACTTCCACGGTTGGGGTTAATTATATTTTTCAATTACAATTATGTATACAATTACTAGGGATGCACCGAATAATCAGCCACCGAATATATTTAACTGATTATTGTAAAAAAAGCAACTTTCGGCCTTTGGTTTAGTGAGTTAAAAGCAAGGCCGAATAGTAGCGTGTGACGCAATGACGCAATCAAACAACGTGCAGTAATTTTGCGTCAGAAAAGTGTGTCATTGCTGCAGAACCAGCAGGATCTCCTCCTTTCTGCACACAAACACAGCCATACTCTCTCCTTTCCACTTACCGCTCTCCGTCGTCCGTCACCGCGTAATAGTTGGAAGCCGTCCAATTCCACAACCTAGTCCGTTGTTAGCGCTGTGAGCCACAAATCCGTAAACATCCCCATCGTTTCCTCCTCAGTTCATAAGCGATGTCGGGTCTCGTTGCATAGGCTGGTGTAGCATTAGCACAGAGTGCTAACAGCTGATGTGTGTAAACAATGGGTCCGTGGTTCCAAGCAGTGAGTCCCAACACGATTGGCAGCAGAAAAAGTAGTGCAGTTTGGGCGTCCAGTGGTGCAGTTTGTATTTATATATATGGCAATAAAGTATAGTATATATTATGTATTAAACCGCAGTGTTTGTTTCAGCTGTTAAATTGTTGGAGAGGGAGGAGCTCACATTCTAGGAGGCGTGTTAGGTGACGTCGCCTCCCATCGTGGGCAAAATCCAACTCGCCCGTTTGGAGCTTACAAGCATACAATTCAATTATGATTACAGCGACCAGCATTTTTTCCCAAGAACAATTCAATTACAATTATTTTTTTATCCTCAGAAAGCCAATTACAATTAAGTTCTCAATTACTGAAGTTCAGAGGTGACAAGTAGTGAAGCAGTATTTATGAGTATTCATTTTTTTGGCGACACTTTGCTTTTACTCCTTACTCTCTTAAATATCTGTACTTTCTACTCCTTACATCTTAAAAATGAGCTTGTTACTTTTAAGACCTTCGAAGATGACGTCACAACGTAAAAAAGACACAAACTAGCAACTGCGAAGCTGGAGGAGAAGCTAGTGCATTTACGTGATTACAATTATAATTGACCCCAACCGTGGCTACTACCATCAACAGGCTTGAGGTGGCCAAATGTTTCTTGCTGGTGGAGGATGGATTTTTTTAATCATGGATGCGTTAATCACGAAGCAGCTAATGCAGCTCACTCATATTCATACCCGACCTAGCTTAAGTGGTAGGACTGAGTGTTTCTCAAATGTGGGTATGTATACCCCTAGGGGTATGCGATGACACTAAAAGTGAGAGAGTGGAAAATCAGCAAATACGTTGTCAGTGTTAGTCCCACCTTAGGTGCGAGATGACCGGAAATGATAAAAACTATAGAAAGAAATCTATTCAGAAGCCAATAAATCAGTGTTTTTCAACCTTGGGGTTGGGAACCCATGTGGGGTCGCCTGGAGTTTAAAAAGGGTCGCCTGAAATTCCTGAAAAATGAAAATAGATTTTTTTATTTTTTTATTAAAACGACACACAATCTTAAAGAACTGTGTCCATACTTTCACTTAGTGAAATATAAATCTAAATCAACTAAATGCAGTAAAAAAAAAGAATACATATCTGTGTTCAAACATGATCAAACACTAATTCTAGAAAAAATGTCTATGAAGTCGTCAGAAATTCTTGATATTAAAATGGGGTCACGATCCAATAAAGGTTGGGAACCCGCGTACTAAATACAATTTCTTTCCACTTATTTACAAAATGACATTCTTTAAAATGTGTGTTATCACTCATTCATTCCATCATTATGCTCTATAGTTGATTTGTTAATAGTTTTCTAAGCAAAATGTTGAAGGGGTACTTGGATTCAGAAAGAAGAGAAAGAGGGTACTTGAGCCAAAAAAGTTTCAGAACCACTGCTGTAAACTACAAACATCTTAAGAAACCAATTTTGTTTTAAACATTGACGTGTATTCAAAAAACATCTGATTGATGTTGTTAGGTTAAACCTTCCATTTACAGAAAAACATGTTTTGCCACTGCCATACTTTACAGAACAATCTGTTCTTAAGATACAAACTAAATGTGACCAGATGAGACATTCTTCCCCTTCGCCGAGTCCAAGCTTCTTCATGGAGCTCAGGTGGGACGTGGCCTCAGACGAGACATGTCATGACTCGCCTGATGGGATCCACGGAGCGGAATAACCAGGTCCGACAAATGGTCCCCCACCTCCGCCTGCCAGTTCTCCTGTTCCACCCTCTGTTCTCCAGAGTTTGCCCAGACTTGACCAGCCCCAGAACATTGAGGAGGGGAGAGAGGTTCGGATTAGACCATGATCCTTTTAGCTTTCAGCACAAGCCGGCGGAAGGCTGCAAAAAACAGGCATTCCTATCAGCGAATTAAACTAGGATTCATCCAGGGCTTATGTGATTAAAAGGGGAAGAGGACAACATCAATTAACGGAATCCCTCCCAAACATTTTTGCCAATATTTGGACGTGTTGTCTATGATGTAAGCTCCTTTTTGATGCCATGTGTAAATATTTGGAGTTGATTTCACTGGCGCTTCTCATAGAAAAAAGGAGTCGGTGGCTTTTAATAGGCTTGTGAATTTGTTCAAAACAAATCATTTGTACGCTGAGATGCTGACATGTTTATGCTTAGATTATACAGACTAGAAATAGCAACAAAAGAGATGTGATGTCCCTAAACTTGACAATGCTATTGTTTTATCTAGTAAAATTAAACATACCTCTTGTATTTGCGTCAGATCCGTGTACCCTTTGTTCTTTGGTTATTCCATTTTAAAACCAAATCAAAATAACAATCGAACAGTGTGGTTATTTGGATGGGGCTTTAACGCTTGGACAAAAAAAGAGCAACGCACAAGTCACATTACTGATGAACTGGTGAATAGAAACATTATTAATGCATAAATATGATATGTGATAAAAGGAACCAGAGGTGGTGTAATGAATGTACTGGTGCTCCTCGTTTCTTGTGATCAACTTCTGTGTGTTGACGGCTGCCGTTAGTGGCTCACTCTATTATGGTGGTATAACGTGCAAAATAAATATATTTACTGCCCTCAAAAAAGCTATGTATTTGTTTTTGCAAAAGTGTCTAATTTCCTCGTAAATATCTAAGTATCTCATAAACAGGACTTTTTTATTTAAAAAGAAAAGCGCTGCTCATCTGGTTTTTGATTTTTCTGTATTTCTGTTTTGGTTTTAAGCCAGTAAATTAAAACAACCACGGCCTTTATTTGTCATTTTGATTTGGTTTTAAAACGGAATAACCAACGAATGAGATTGCGTCTGAACACAATGCTGCCCGACCATCTCCTGGAGTCACGTTAACGTGAAAGAACATGCCTTTATATGTCACGTTATTATGACCCCTGATGAAATGTCACAGCGAGCGAGCCGTCACAGTGAGAAATTCTACAACACCTTTTTGTGTACAGTGTCTTGCCTTCTCATTAGCCCGAAAATATGGTGATCTGACATCCCCAAGGGCTCTTGCTGCTTCAAGATGTTTGTAATCTCAGTTGACACTGCTCCCCTATTCATTGCAGTTAGAACCATTGTTTCCCCTGCCACATCATCGGCTAGATAAACCACAGACATGTCACTTACAACCGTCTTTTCCTTGATTATCCAAGCCGACTCACACACAAATAATAATAATGTCGCGGTGGAACCGAACATTAATGAGAAGGCACTCAGGAGTCACACGCAAACAAGTGGCAGCTCATATTGCCTCCATGCTGTACAAGTGCATCCTTAAAAGTTGCCTCTTCAACTATTACTCCTAATTAATGGGCCTGGTGTGGAGGGGCGATAACCACTAAACAGAGATTATTGGCCAGCGTAACACTCAATAAAGAGCCACTCAGCACACAATCGCCTTGGCTGCTCTCAAAGACACGAAGCCGCTCGGAAAAAAAGGGGAGGAAACACAACCGTGGATGCAGACGATGGTAGAGTTAAAAACAGGAGTTGAATGACTGAAACAAATGTTGCTTGAGGATGGTTGTTAAATGGGAGAAGGACAGAGGGGGAGAGGTGGAGGAGAAGGAGGTCTTTTATCCTTGATTCCCAGGGTGTGGGCTGGAGTGTGAGCAGTGAGATCAGAGGCTCTCCCTGCCATCAGGGGGTTAACACCAGTGTGGCTGCAAAGCGTGTCTTTATAAGGCTCACAGAAGTGGCCCCTGGGTACGTGGTGGAAATAAAACATTATATATAAGTTTTTTGGCAAGACCTGGTGAAATATTTTGCCTTTATCTTCTACTTTGTATAAAACCATATAGGTGGTGTTTTATGTCACAGTTATTGGCTTTAAAATCAGTAGTAAGTTAGACATTGTCACCTATCTTTCGAAGTCAGTGGTGTCAAAATAATCTCAGTTCAGGGGCCAAAATACAGAGTTTAATCTCTAGTGGGCCACATATTTTATGCAAGAAAACAAGTAATATCAACATTATTGTGCCCTAGTTTACACTTGTACATGTACATAGAATACCAAATATGTAAGAAACTGACAACATCCAACCAATGAGTGAAAAATTTCAACCCTAACAGGATCTTCACTTTAAATTTCCTTGATTTTGTGGCCAATTTCTATTCAATTAAGGGAAATAATTTGAGGGAAATTGAAGGACTTTGTTAGAATTTTGAGGTTTTTTTCAACAGTTTCACATTAAAAATGACTGAAATGTTGTGATATAAGCACAGAGAAAACTGTGAGCACCTGCAAATATTGTTGAGTTTCATTTACACAATGATTCATGTTTTCTCTGTCATTTTTACTTTCTCCTGCGGGCTGATTTGGATGTTCCAAAGAGCTGGATTTGGCCCCCGGGCCATGAGTTTGACACATGTTCTAAGTCATTACTTCTTATGCACCTTATTCACAAAGCTCCTACTGTCTGATTATTTGTGCAACCTTTCACAAACATGGGCAGAGGAATGTGCATGATACCTCCTATCATCTTTTTACGAGGAGTTTGTATGTTCCCACTGAGCCAGCATAGTTTTCTTCACGGAAAGCTGGCTTTAAAACCTGTATGGCAGCATCTGAGGCTTCTGGTCTTGTTTTGTACTGAACAAAACATTTGTTGTCATGCAACACAATAGTAGAAAAATTAATTGTGCATTCCTTTTTTGTATTATGATGATTCTCAGTTAAATTTTCCCCAACTTGCCTAAATCCTGATGATTAGTAATAGTATGCGTTGTTTATTACATTAGACATTAATGAAATCACAGCATTAATTTAGGTTCTTTCCTAATGTGTGAAAAGTGAGGGCATGGGGTGATACTTGGGGAGGGCAGGAGGTGACATAACAAATAATCTTGATTGAAGAGACTCGATTAAATATGAGCTGGTCATTATAAAAAAAAGGAGCTTGGTTTCTTGCAGGATGTCACACTCCATCAACAGCTCAAGGTGTTGCCTGTCCATTGCAATCATGGCTTCAGGGAGAAACCACTATCAAACCACATTTATGGTGTGAAAGTGTTTGCCTGGGATATTTGGACACTATGGTCTCTTTTCTATTTATTGAAATTACAATGAATGCTTTCTTTGGTTGTTAATGGATGCATTAATGGGATTTGTTATAGCAATAGTGTTCAGTAGTGCTGTAGTACTCGAGACCGGTCTCGAGACCACATTATAAAGGTCTTGGTCTTGTCTCGGACTTGAAAGCATCTTGGGCTTGTTTTGATCTTGGAGTGCTCGAACTATTGCTTTTCTTCAACTTCACTAATGTGATAATGAAGAGAAGAACTTGGTAAAATTATAAATATTTTTGATAAATGCATTGCCAATTTTTCGTTTGTTTGTCAAATATATTTTAAAGAAATTAAAACTAAAGGGAGAATCTTCTTTAACTGTTCAACATCGTCATGGTTTTTGAAATATATTTTTATGGCCTCGGTCTTGGGTTGTCTTGGTTTTGGTCTTGGTCTTGACTCTGTCTCGACCCCCAAAAGTCTTGGTCTTGTCCTGGTCTCGGTGCATTCTGGTCTCGGGCAAGTCTTGGTCTCGGATAATGTGGCACAACACTAGTTTACAGCCTGCAGAGTCATAGTTTTGTCTTTAGTCTTGTACTTGTACTACTACGTGATGTAGTCTTGGACTCGGGGTTGCAAGTCCAGCTAATACTTCCAGCCTTTATGCATCAGAAGAAGTCAGTTTCCCAAGGTTTCATTATTATTAGTCCTGATGAGTCTGAGCTGGCGTGCAGCATGAGCACCCAAGCGCAAATGCAGCAGATGCAAACCATGCTTGACGCGGTCATCTCATGTGGAAGGCGAGCGTAAATAAGATTCGAGCAGGGAAGGAAAATGCACAATCATTGCTTGGGAAACCACAGCCTCCCGTCCTGGGATTTATGCATACCCTGAGCAAAGCGCCTAGTTGGACTATTCTCTGAGCTTGAGTAACTCTTTGCTCTGTTAACCATTCTCGAGCAGTTAAGAATTGACTTGAGGAATGTAGCAAGTCCCAGCAGAAGCTAGCCTAATCTAGAGCCAGATACATTGGCTCAAAAAAAAAAACTGTAGACCGTGATTGAGTATCCAGCCTTTTCCCTACCCCTCTATTTCTAAATGTCAATCCCCACTGTATCTTCCTCATACAGAAATGCTGCCCTTCAGCATGACTGAATTCTCTCAGGAAAAGATGTGAGAAGACAAAGGGAAATTCTCTGCTATCAATGGAAATGTGTTCTGTGTTATTACAACACTGTGTGCACTCATGTACAGGCTATAACTTAATCTTCGTGAGGAAATGGTGTTTGGGGCCTGAGAAAGAAGAGGTAATTTGCAAGTCAAAATACTGGCATTAATAGTGGACTTGAAACGAGGTTACTTGATATTGAACAAGTCTAAAAAAATCTGGTTTCCCAGCTATCTCGGAGGAAGACCACGCACGATTTAAACTAGCCAGCAGAAGGGCCAATCATAATACTGTATTTTCAGAATGTAATTTTCTCATGGCCTGCCAGTAATTAACCTCCACACAATAAGGTATTGGAAGCACGACAGACACTATTCCAGACCCGCAGTTTGTTTAAAAGACTGCGCTATGTGATAGGCTGTGTGTAGCAGGGGAATGGAGGAAGAAGGGAAAAAGGTGCCCAGTTTCGACTTTATCTTCTGCACAGAACCCTTTCTTTTGCATTCTCTGTCTGGTTTTATTCAAAACTGCTGTTTCTTCACTTCTGCTGAATTGGGTTTTGTTCCTGGCTAATTCTAGCCCATCTCAGTCCATGGCTCGTGGGAACTGCCGAGATCGCTTACAATCACTTCAGTCAAACACCTGGGAGATAATTGACTGTGCTTCGGTCAAACTTGTTCTCCCCCCACCGCCGCCATCCTCCTCCCCTCCTTTTCCTTACTGAATCTTCACAATAGAGACAAAGAGCTTGGGCACAAAGAAAAGATCCAAATCACTAAATCCATTCCCAGAAAAAGGCACTGTATAGATGGCTCGAGAGCCAAATTGCTTTGCCCTGCTCTGGGCCAACTGAATGTGGAAGTGGTAGGGGAACCGTTGTGGTTCGGGCTTGGCACTCCCAAGGTAGACGTAGCACTCGGAACATAACTGGAAAAACACATAACACAGATGTACTGGGGTCTTTTTCCACAATAACAAAGGTTTCCAGACCTCAACTCCCAAACCTTGAACTTTTAACAACAGAAAAGTGGGAAATGAGTTTTCATATTTGGGAAATCTGGCACACTGGTGGAAAAGCTGTTCAAAAAGCCAGCCAATTTATGTTATGAGTTTATGTCTGTATACCGTCTCATTATATTCAGTGGCACATCACCCTTTCCCAATGGCACCTAAAGTGAAGTTAATAACAGACACCCAAAGACAGTTCACAAAACAAGACAAATACGATATATAACAGATAAGTAATCACAAGATCATCCTTTGACTGCATTTGGAAATTACTTTAAAGTTTCAGCCTTACGTGGAAATTTAACTGAGGTTTAAAGCAAAAAGAAAGACTAAATGTCAATTTATGTTCAAACCACAAAAGATGTTTAACTGTCCCTCGATAATAATTCAAAGACTGTTTGAACATCAACAACCATCATGGACAAAGTGCACAAAACCAGCCGCTGTAGTGCCCTCTCTGCATATTTTCTATTCAGGAAAGAGAAAAGAAGCCACTAATCATTTTTGAATTAGTGCATGGCAGCAGCAGGAGCAGTCATTAAAATCACACTGCTATTATTCATTTTACAGTAGTTAGACATTACAGCTTTACTGTTGGACATAATCACGCCCTGGTTTCATTATCCATGGGAAGTATTTGTTGTGAAACAATTCTGCTGTGAGGTTTTGTCAGTGCCTGTAATTTAGTAAATTCATATTATTAACTTACAAAACATATTCAAGGCTATGATCCACATTGAATAAAATTTATGGAGAAGCAGCCCTATGAACAATTGAAAAAGTTTTTATATTTTTCTTACTTTGGGTAGAACACTTGATGTGTATGGATCTGGGTCTTATTCTAGGCCTGTTTACAAGCAATGCCAGTGGGCATATAGGCGCAGATTCCATGGGTGCTTTCGGGTCCAAGCACCTACGGAGATTGCCAAGCACCCACGGAGATGGCTGAACACTAGTGATGCAGTGAAATTCCGGTCACCGAAAATGGCCCAAAAGTGTATTTTTGATTTTCGGTTGAAACACTTTCTAACGAAAAAAAGCTGACCAAATCAGAATGTTGTGATGCGCGCGCATTTGTCTGGAAAATGGCCACCCATTTTAATGAAGGACCTCCCAGGTGCTATTCATCCAATAACAAGCCCAAGGAAAGCTTTGAGTGAAAGGATTTCAGCCAGTCAGTGGCTTGCATCCCACGTAAAGACTCGTAAGCCCCGCCCACAGGCAGTATCGTCGCTAGCGTTCAACGCAACTCTGAACTCTGGGTTTATCTACCGGGATTCGCTACCTGGAAAACTTCCTCTAAAAATAATTTGTCTGACGTCTCATAACAACAATGGTATCCATGCAGAGCCACATGTTGTTGGTAAAACAGTGATTAAAAGCCTTTTAATACCAAAAACTTTAGAAAATAATATACAATATTCACTTTATGTTGCTAGTTTTTATGATTTTAAAATGCATGTAAAAGTATTTTATTTTTTACTTGAGCTTTACTTGGAATAATCAACCTGGATTATACAAATTTCCTCCTCTCTCCATTTCTGTATCTCGGGCTTTGTTAAGCATGATTTTTTTTAATGCTTATACATTTGTAGTATTACTAGTGCTGTCAATAGATTAAAATATTGTGCAATTAATTGATTATGCTCTGTGATTAATTAATCGAATTAATCTCTTTTTTAATCTCACCTAAAAATTGCTGCCTAACTTGAGGTATTTTCATTTAAATTACATTATTGTGGCAGGTTGAAACCATGAAGTATGACAAAGTGGCTTTATAAAGTCACGTATTGTTTTTAACAGACTTGATCCATTTACGTTCCTCTGTATTTCAGAATAGTCCCAAGGGCTGCTGACACCTTTAGTTTAGACCATCAGGGGAATGTTGATGTGTACTTTTGTCAATCTCCAAATAATAGAAAATACAAATTAAATACAACATCAGGTCCATATGTAGTGCTATAAGTTAGCACATCAAAAACAGTAAGAACACTTTTATGATCAAAACAAATATTGAAGACCAAACTTGTTGTTTTTTTCTCTCTTTCAGATATTATATCATAAATAAAACAGACCCATCAATCACAGTGCTGTAAATTAGCACATCAAAAATAACATTGTTCATCACAAAGTCCTGTAATAACATCGAGTAGTGGTAATAGTAGCCCCGCCCACATTCTCTACAACCGAGAGTGGTTGACTGTTCACTACAATCATTCATCCACTGACTTTTTCACTCATTGACTTGTTTATTTTGGCTCTGAACCCTGTCATCTTCAGTGTGGATTGGGCACTCGGACAAGTGCAGCGTTTGAACGACCACTGTCCGTGCTAGCTGCTACATAGTTAGCATTGAGGTGAAAGAGCTCCTCTGATCCACAAATTTTCTTGCACAATTTGCACACAACTGAGCTTTAGTTTTCCATCAGGTGTTTTTTTTTTTTTTTTTTTTTATAAACTAAAATTAACACGCACAAACACATCTCCTCGGGTTGTAGCCGGTCCGTGAGTATTTATGGGTATACCGGGAACGTGTGCAATGAGAAAAGATGTGCTGTTTGGGGTGCAAAAAAAAGAAGTGATTAACGGCATACATTTTTAGCGCGTTATTTTTTTCCTGTAATTAATTAATCGCAAATAACGCGTTAAAGTGACAGCCCTAAGTATTACCATTGTTTTCTTACAATCTTTTACACAACTGAAACTTGAGCAGCACTGATTCAATACTAATCCCAACATTGGTATCGATACGATCAATATTTTAATTTTGATCCGCAGTTTTCCGCACACCTCTAGTGAGCACCCACAAGCAAAAACATAAATCGTTGCCCCTACCAGTGGGGCAGA
The DNA here is from genome assembly GCF_900634775.1 of Gouania willdenowi. Classification (NCBI taxonomy): domain Eukaryota; kingdom Metazoa; phylum Chordata; class Actinopteri; order Blenniiformes; family Gobiesocidae; genus Gouania; species Gouania willdenowi. Next base: position 14,251,470 of record NC_041061.1, on the reverse strand, counting down.
GGCTAAATTGAGGGTAATTATTATAAGGGTATCGAACAGCAGATGGATTCCAATTACTAAGCCTGCCAGACTCGTGAATAGACTCACATGAACACAAGGTGACACACTAACCTACTCATATTTTATACACAAATAGTTCCAGCGTGGAAGGGTCTCACTTATTGGAGGGATTTGCTTCTCCTGAACATCTAATCCTTCACTTCCTTGCATTACGGTGCTACTTTACAAACAAACTAATCTTTTTTAATGAATGGATATGGTTAATAGTGTTCCTTGTGATTTGGCATATGCATGAAAGGGTAATTGGTATGGGACCACTGCTATGGCAACACTCCTGCACAGCCAGAATTAATCTCCTCCTACTTTCAGAGAGCATGAGCAAGATCTGTCCCGCTGCCCAGAAAAAGTTAAACAATACAATAGAGTTGTGCACTGCACTCTTCATTGTTAAAAGCTCCAGTCAGGAATCCGCCACGTGCTGTTACAATCGTCTGACTCGCATTTAAGATCAAGCAACATCTCAAAAAATCCAAATTAAGCCATGTGTGCGTCACAGATGTGGTCTGCAGACAATGGATCAGGTGCATTTATGTTTGTACAGACCACAGGGGGAAAAATAATGTGTTGCTATGGGATAAGATGTGATGTGAGCTATTCCGTCTGTCCCTTTGGGCCATCATCAAAGTCTTAAAGCGTCTGCATGTGACCACATAGTAACCTACTCAGGTTGCAGTTGACAGTTCGCTCCGATGGGTTTGGGTCTTCACACTTCTCCTTCAACCCCTCCCACCACCACGTAGGATGGTGTCCGTCCAGCACTCGTGATGATGTCATGGCAGGAGATGTTTGAAATGTTTGTCGCCTTTTACTCAGCAGTGTTAATTTTGATTTAGTTTTAGTCCGAGTCCTTTGACTAAAATGCAACTTAGTTTTAGTCGAATTTAGGTCATCATGACTAAAGTAAATAACTAAATGACATTAATATCTTTATATGCGGATTGAATTGAATATACTTTTATTACCATTGTTGGTATTTTTCAATGTATTCTTCTTCTTTTCCTATTCTGTGTAGTACTTATTGTGTATTTCTAGAAGTCCAAGCAGACGGAAGCAATATGGTGAAAATTGTATGATTAAGAAAAGGGGGTGGGATTTGATAAGTCTATCTTCTCCCCACATCGTTTTGAGCAAACATATTATTGCAATTATAAGACATAGATTGTATATATTATTTTGAACATCTCTGATTGTTTCTCTCTGTTGGAATTTACTTGTACAGAGTTTTTTTTGTTTCTTTTGTTTTGTTTTTTTGATTTCTTGTCCCTGCTCAAAAAAAAAAAAACAAATAAATGGAAATGAAATAACATTTATAGTCGACTAGAATATAAAACATTAGAGTTTATGCTTTCTTTTTTTTTACAGATTCAATTACCATTGATAAACCTACGATAATATGGGATGGTATTAGTCAATACACACAGACAGATTTTATGTGATCAATGAGTAAGATCCCATGGTCACATGAGATCTTGATTGGATTTCGTCCCACGTGACAAAATGATAGTTTCCTTCTTATTAGTTAAAGAAAATATCAATATATTCTGAGTTTTCGTTCACAGGTTTTGATAAAATTAGTCATTAAAACAAATGTACTCAGCAAAAACTATGATATATATTTTCTGCACTGTTATATTGGCAGAATATCTATAATTAATTAATTTATTTTTGTTTATTTCCCTGTAACATGTTAATATAATCTAATTACTAATATTTTTAGTTCACAAAATGAACAGTTGACACTGTTACTGAGCCTACAAGCACGTTGCCAATGCAAATAACCTCATAAAAACCACATTGTTCTAAAATGGCATGAATACAGGAAGGCTTTCACATATCAGTATTACATTAAAGTTCTTCTTCCTTCATAATACGCTTATACCTCATTTTCTCTCCCGTATTACGATGACTGACGTCCTCAAATAAGAATTGATACCAGTGAGATTATTATCTACACCCCAGCTCGAACATTAACAGCTTTTCTTACTATTATCAGCCAGAAGCAAGATGGAATCATACCATCTTCTGTTTCCATATCTGTCTTTTTTCTTTTATTTTTTTGCTTTGGGCCCCGTTCAGGCTCTTCTCACGTCAGGCTTTGGCTGATGCTAGAGGATTTTTTTTTTTTTTTTTCTTTCCTTTCTCATTTCTGGCCCATTACGCTTGGCTGGTCCTTGATGAGGCCAAAAGTACCTGCTTTAATTGCCATGTTTTATAGACTCTACACGAGGCTACCCTCGCTAAATACAGCATGCTTAAATTAATCGAAGCGTTCAGTGTTAGTGCATTTTTAATGAGAACTGGAGGATGCCAGAATAGTTTCCTATATGATGAGGCGCACTTCCCCGTCAGTTTTGTGACACTGGCACGGATGTGTATAGTGGCGCCTCGGTGGCTGCCAGCTGGTATCCAGTGTGAAGCCATGAGAGAGCTGGTGTCTCTGGTAAAAGCAACATCTCACCCTGCACCGACAACACGCAAACAAACAAGATTGTCTGTTTGGTTCAGTTTTTTTATTTATTTTATTTTTGTTTTTCCGGATGAGCAGTGCAGCTTGAAATGCTCATAGTGAGATGTAAATACACACACATTCCCCGGCGCACCCTTCCTCGTACACATACACATGGTCGGTTTGGTATTTTTCCACGTTCATACACAGGAGTGCACCTGTTGCCACTCCACACACACACTCAGACACACACACACACACACACAAATGCAAGGCTTATCAAAGAAAAACAAGAGTTTACAGCTTCGTATGTTACAGGAAACAGGGTGCGACCCTGATTTACATTTGTATATGGAGTGCAATGGAGTACAGAGAGCAGAAACGGCAGTCAGCGAGGGAAGATAACCCCAAAACATTCACTCCAAATTTATGCCAGGATCCCATTCCCTCTCACTGAATTAATGCTTTAATCTCTCCCTCATTGTTGCATGTGTACTTGGGCTCAGCGTGTGTTTGTGTGTGCGTGTGCATGCTTTGGGCAGTTGGGTGTAGGGGATTATATTTCTCAGCAGTCACTGTTTTAGTATTTTTCTTTGAAAAGAAGACATTTTTTCCAAATAAGTCCAGTGGCTGAGAAAATGCACCTTTTTTTTTGCCTTTATTCTTCTTCTTCTCTTCTATTCAAAGTCACACCAATAGTCCCCATCAGTTCTGCTGTCTTTGCATTTCTCCTCCACAAAGAAATAGCTAGTGTTGTTTAATGGGAGATTACCTTCAAATGCAAGCTTAAAAGATTATGTGCTTTCATATATGTCTTTGGGGTCCATTATTCAATGTCGATTCTTGAACATTCAGTGTTCTTTCTCACTTTATTGTCATCCCATATTCTCTCATGTTTACTTTCATTTGCCACGCATTTCATAAAACAATACATTACGCTCACCTGCTAATATTTTCCACATGTACATTCGTTTTCTCTTCCCCAGTAAATCTGTGTCACATCTTGGATTTAACGTGCTACATCTCTGATCCCAAGGCTCACTCTGTATGCAGTGCCACAATAATGTCCAGTGACAGATTGTATCCATAATTTATTCTGTTCTAAAATGAAAAATCAAACGTATGCCAGGGAATATTCATTTTTCCCATCACCGTCCTGCCACCTGAGTCATCGCTTTATGAATTATTTTGACGATTGGTAATGATGTCCTGTGTTGGTACGCCATTACAGGAGAGGAACTTAATTTTCCCCATTGTTAATTAATTGCTTCATTCTTAGAGGGAGTAATAAAAATGCTATTAAGTAAAATACCTCTATCATTAACCTAACTTTGTTAATATGGCTATCAGTGGGGCTCAATAAACAAAAGCTGTAGCGCCTACTGCCGCACAGGGGTAATTAAAAATGCTCTGTCATTAATTATATCAGATGGAGGGTTGTCCAATGAGTTATTGACTCTTTCCTTGCCAAGCAAGGTCTCCATCAAGCTTTAACAGATTTTATCTGGCTTTGGTTTTATACCCACACATAACTTAGAAATATTTAGCCGGTGCATACATCAATATATAACTGATTTCATTATGTGCTGTTTTGTCATTTTAAAACGTACAGTTGAAGATATCGTGGATGGTGCATCAAATTCGACCGACTCGAGAAAGTAAAAATGATCGAAATTGTTTTGGTTTTTTTTTACCAACTAATCTCAGCACCTCCAAATACATACATTCAATTCAAATCCACAATATTTGCAGAGCATTTTTGATCTCAAATTGTTGAAAGAACTCTCATTTTTTCCAAAAGCTGGAAAATTCTCCTCAAATTATTGCACAAAATTCCCAAAATCAGGAAAATTTAAGTGAAGTTCCTGCAGGGACTGATATACTCACATACTTTATCAGTTATATATCATTTATACATGGAAGTGCTAAACAGGGGACATTAATTAATTTGTTCTTATTCCGACCAAAAATCTGTGGCCAACTTGAGGTCAAAATGCTCTGTATTTGACCTCTAAACTAAATGAGTTTGACACCCTTGACCTGGTGTATTTAAGCTTCAGACGAAGGAAAGAAGAGAATTATAAAAACATCCATAAAGTGTGTTTGGTGAAGAAGCCATAAAGTAATTCACAAGTTAAATATTTGCTAGTTCAGTTTGTACAAACACCTTTGCTCTGGGACGGTTGTAATAGCTGCTCTTCTGTTGGGAAGTAGTGGAAGTTTTTTGGGGGTTTGGTTTGTTTTTCTTGCCGGAGACTTTTATTGCTTTCCTGATTCACGATGACGTCAGGGTAAAATTTTCACTCGCACAGATGTCAATGGTATTGCTCATATGTACGATTAGGAGCAGAACACAATGTTTTCTGGTATACGCGTCCACAGGCACAGGAAGCTAAAAAAAACGTGGCTGTGTCCCAATAGTCCCTCCTATCTCCTTTCCGATCCACTTTTCCTTAACCCTGTGGATGACGTCGCCGGGTTAAGGAAAGGTGTTGGGAGACAAAAGGAGAAAAAAACTACACATTTCTGAAAATGGACTATTAAAAGCACATTTATAACACTTTCCCCTGTGCCTCTAACCACTGATATAATCTCAAATATCACAAGGTTTGAATTGAAATCGAAGGAAACGAGCCTACGAGGTTGCTCACACTCACCTTTCACTCAGATATATGAATTATGTTGAATAATGTGGCTAAAAATGTCTCTTGAATGACAGCGTTGTGTTTTATGTCAGTTATAATCTGACAATATGGGTTTTAGATTATTTACAGTTGTTCAGGGCATATTATCGCATTGGTGACTTACATGATATGCATCCCTTTTCAGTCTCTGTAAGTTTCCGTGAACGCTCAGATGAGCGTGTTCCTTTTAATGTTGTCACCACAAGGAATTGTGGGTCAGCATTATCTGGTCTCCAATGGTAAAGGATGCATCAGTAGCTGGGTTTGCATTACAGATTTTTGCAAAATAAAAGCGATATATCTAAATGTCGACAAAGTATAATTGCACTTTGATAGTGTTTCCACTTTGATAGTGTTTCCACTGTTTCCATAGAGCGCCTGTAGTTTGCACATATTTCAATATCGAAACGTCTGAAATACCTCCTCATGAAAGCTTAAAAACTGTTAAGCGATGATTGAGTGTTGTTTTTAGAAATTCAGATGTTTACATTACCAGCAGTGTTTGGAATAACGGCGTTTAAAATAACGGCGTTATGTAACGGCAAAACTTGTCATTTTTAAGGTGACGATACAAACACTACTTTAAATTAATTGTAGTCAAAGGCAAGAACGTACATGTGAAGTGTTCATTATATCCAGGAGTGAAGACTTTGTCGACATCCGTTGTAAGCAACTCAAATTTAATGAAGCACCTCACGACACACGCGTCTAAAAAATGTGAATTTTTTGACATATAGAAACTTTTTTTTTTTTAACAGTAATGCAAATAGTCACTTTCCTTGGTAATGAGTTACTTTTATTATAGAGTCATTCAGTTACTAACGCAGTTACTTTTTTGAACAAGTAGTGAGTTATTATAACTAATTACTTTTTTAAAGTAACGTTCCCAACACTGATTACCAGTTTTTATTGCAGTATTAAGATTTTGCGCATTTCCAAGAGTAATGGAAAAGCGGCTACTGGTTATAAAGGAAGCATTGAGCCTCCTTTCCTTAGCTTTAAAACAATTAGAACACTCCTTATCATGGCTGCCACTTAAACACTTTTGGGGTTCAAGGAAAAGTAGATAGGAAAGGAGATAGGAGGGACTACTCAGACACACCCTTGCACAGAATAATTTAAGGATGTACCAGAAAAAGCAAGTCCTCATTAAATGAGTCTAAAGTCTATGTAAACATAAGCGGAGTGAGGAGATTGAATTTGTCACCAGACCTTCGGTGTTGCATCACAATAATGTCAGAAAAGATTCCAGTTGAATAGTTTTTTTTTGGGGGGGGTGAGGGTGGTGGGGGGGCTGTTTGTTCATGAGACAGCTCTGACAGCAATCACTCGCACCAGGAACCAACGCAGAGATTAACATTGCCAGCTTTCTGCTTCTCCCAGCTCGTTTGTTTTCCTACTCGTGTCTATCTCCTCCATCCCTTTCGACCCCGTCCCCCACCCACACCGCCTCCCCGTCTCCATATTGTCCCATTTTGGGGGGAAAAAAAAACTGGCTGCACAGGCGTGAAATTGTCGTGATGAAAAACAACTGGGATATCTCTATGAGCCATTTGCTTTGCTGTTATGACCACCCTCTCTCCCTTCAGCCTGGCTCTCAGCCTTTTGTTGCAATTGAGGGCATACTGCAAATTAGCCAGCAGCTATCTGAGGTTAGCAGCCAAATGCTTGACTGACCTCCCTCCCTGCCAAGCACTAACCCTTCCGTAACCATCACCACTCCCCAACTTTGGATTCAGTGAAGCTGGGCTTTCCATTTTTTAAGAACTCAGTCTCCATAATAAAGGATTAATGATATCCATTCTTTATAAGGATGTTTCATAATGTAGCTGTAACTGAGTTTGTGCAGCAGAAGCAATGAGTCCGGAATACCCAATGTTGCTTTTTATGTTAATATAGTTTAAAAACAAGTTTTATGTAAACAAAAAATAATTACAATTAATGTTCTCTCTCTGAGATGGAACATCAACCAACAATAAAATAAAAAAAAAGGCCTTACGATAAACAAAGCAGGATATTATGACCATACACATCCATTATTTGTTAAATGAAAAAGATGTGGTTTATCATAAAATCACACAGATAATGTCCAAAGCTAAAATATAAGCTCTTCCAGAAGGCGTTTTCACTACACACCAGCAAATACAGCCTAAGAGTTTATTTATACAAAAAGCAAGATTTGAAGTAAAACAAAGATATGTGTCTGTTATAGGGGTTGAATTGTGGAATATTGTTGATAAAGAAAGAAAAATGAGTGACACACTATTTTTTATCAAAAAGAAAATGTCACAATATATTTTAGAGTTATGTAAAGCAGTAGAAATATGTTTTGTAAGAGTATAAAGTGTTCTTTGTTAAATGTTGTGTATAAAAGAAAGTATATGTGTTTTTTTTTTTTTTTTGCATTATTTGAAAACGGCAAATGTACTTTTTTTGTGTGTGTATTATTCGAGAAAGGTAACTTGTATGTTATGATTTGTTGGGCATGTAAGCATTTTTGCTTGTGCCTGTTTCAGTCTCATTGTGTATATATATGTTTGAATATTTTTTGTTAGACTGAAACAAACTGAAACTGAAGTTTGCTGATGTTTTTCTCTCGCACAATGGGGGGGAAAAATGTCACCCCTCCGTTATGTTCAACCTAACATCTCCCATATGAGTCATGAAGTGAGGCTCTGACTTAACCCAGGGCTTTGGCGTTTACAAGAAAAGATAAGGCCAGTTCAGACCTATTGTCTGACGACCCCTCACGACCTCTACACATGAAAGGGCATCTTGGCCATCTTGCCATTGTGTGAAATTCTGGTAAATATTGAGCCGCAAAACCCTCTCATTGAATGAGGGCGGGGGGGTAAATAGTGGCCTTCTAATCAACCAAAGAAGAATGCAAGTGACTTTCTATGTGCATAAATGAATAGTCAATAAACTAAGTGTGCCATCTCAAATGTAGATAAATTAATAAGTTGCCGAATGCAAGCAGCGGTAAGTGGGTTAGCATGTAAATAAGTGAATAAGTTGGCAAATTAGTGTTTGAGTGTGTTACTATGTAAATAAATGAATAAGCAAGTGAGTTACTATGGGAAAGTTGTGCAGGCTGAATAAAAAGAAGGGGTAGTGTCAACACTGCATAGGATGCTACAGGGTGTTCTAAGGGTAGGGCAACTGTCCACTCCCTATTTAGTTTATTAAATTAATTGACTAAAACCATGATAAAGCTGTTATTACGTCAGTGATACTCAACATGTGGCTCTTTATGTATTAATTTTAATTATTATTCCCCCAAAAAACTTTGTAAAAAAAAAATAACCTTTTCTTTGGCCATTTTGCAACTTCTTTCGTCCCATTTTTGCGCCTTTTTCCAAACATTTGACACTTTTTTATGTTTTTTCAGACACCTTCATCCAATTTTTGCCACTTTTCATCCAAATAAGCTACGTTTGGCCCAATAAATACCACTTGTTTCCCTTTTCCCTACATTTTGCTTCTTTTTGGCTCACATTTTGCCTTTTTGTTGTATTGTTTGCCACATTTTCCTCATTTAAGCTACCTTTTGTAATCACATACCACTTGTTTCCTCTTTTTTGTCCATTTTTTTGCCAGTAGAGACTGTTTTTGGCCCATTTTAGTCACTTTTTTCACTTTTTTCTTGCCACCTATTACTATTTTCTTGTCACTTTACTGTTAACTCTTTGTTTACCTTCTCGGAACGGAAGCTTCGCCAAATGGCTTGATCACCATTCAATCAATCTACCTGCACCAATACATTTTCAACAATGAATCCCTCTGTAAAAAGTGAGGGGGATGAATTATTGTTTTTATGAAAGTGGGGGTGTCGCATCCCCCACGGAGTGAAGTTATTCCTCTTCAAAAAAAAAAAAAGCCTTTGACGACACAGTTGTGTATGCACCGCTTGTTGCAGGGGCGGCAAAATGACTTTATCTAGCTCGTGCATGTCATATTTCCTCATGTACAGATGACATGCCAATTACTCCTTAATTACACGCGTCATCTGGACCAAAGTGCCCAATGCCAGCACTGATTAATCCTGTTTATTGTGGCTGTGATGGCTGTCCCAGTGGACACCGATCACCACAAGACACACAACAAGGGATTAGAAAAGGCACTTGGAAGGAAAGGAAAAAATGGGAGGGCTAAAGGTTGGACTGATTGAATGGCTGTCTGACAGTTAATCTCCCTCTTGATTTCAAATGCTGATCATCAGATATCTTAAGAATAAGCAATGGAAATCATTTTATTTCCAGACAGTGGGAATAGCTTTAAGGCATAACAACGTCTGACTAAAGGACAAACAAAATCAAACACACACACACACACACAAAAAAAACCTTCAGTTGCCAAAAACAATGAAGCTGCCGACTCACAAGGAAAAGCCAGCATTTTTCCATTTTTTTTTTTTGCTCAGCACAATCTCCAATATGCTTACGTACGCTTTCGACTGATGGATGGCTGCCAAGTCATTTGAATATCATGTCCAGTTAAAATCACGATTTCACGTACATCAAAACCAATCACTTTCTGTCGTCTTCAAATTTTATGATCTCTCGCAGTTATTGTTGGTGCTAACGAGGGAAGGAAGAAAGAGAGAGAGAGAGCGCACATTTGCAACTCTATCCTATTTTCTGAAACGTGGTAGTCAAGGGGGGGCCAATGAGGTCATGCTGGCACTGGATGGGAATGTGTGTGAAAATCTAGACTTTCCTGTAAATGAATACAGGCCAACGTAAACCGGATAGCCATCATACGCAGGTACATTTCAGGACCGTGACCGAAAACATGCGGGGGATGGAAAGGTGGTAACCATTAGATTAACACCAAGATAGTGGATGTGTCTGAGCACTTACTGGAATTTACTGGGGACACTGGAGTTTCTTTTGTGATGTTAGTCATGAGATGGTTTCTCTTCAGGTGAGGCAGTTGGAAGCAAGGTTGGGTTCAATCATACCTGTTAAGTTTTAGACTTGAAAATATGGTAATTTTCCCCAACTAAGCTCCAGTAACCCTTATATTTTAAGACATGTACAGGGAATTTAAAATAGCCACTTGTCAACCACTTACTAAATACAATTAATGAGTGAGAGGGAGATTTTTGGTCACATTGTGGTTGATATAATGTGTTTGTTGATGATTTGAAATGTTTTTCCTGCTGATTTTAATGTTCTTATCACTCTGGAATCCATCTAACTGAGCTTTACATGTTGTTCTGAGAAGTAAAAGCAACATATTATTATTATTACATTGAAATACAGAATATTTGTGCGAAAATACTAATATGGGACGATGGCGGAAAAGAGGGGTAAAATATGGGAGTTTACCGGCCAAAACGGGAGACTTGACAGGTATGGGTTCAATTATAATTGTAATTGTGCAATTCGTAATGAATTACAGGTAATGTGTAATTAGTGAGGATGTAGGAGGTACCTTCAACCCATTTCAACCTTTTTCAGCCTTATTTCTAATGTTTCGTTAATGCTAATGCTAGGTTAGCGCTAATGCCATTGTTAGGCTATTGCTAATGCTATTGCTAACACTAGGCTAATGCTAATGTTAATGCTAGGTTAATGTTAAAGTTAATGCTAAGCTAATGCTAAGCTAATGCTAAGCTAATGCTAAGCTAATGCTAAGCTAATGCTAAGCTAATGCTAATATTAATGCCAGGCTAATGCTAAGCTAATGCTAATATTAATGCCAGGCTAATGCTAAGCTAATGCTAATATTAATGCCAGGCTAATGCTAAGCTAATGCAGTGCGACGTGGGCGAGAACCTGCATCCTCACTTGCAGGAAATGCAAATATTCTAGTTATAATTGTACTTTTAAAAATGTGTTGCTGTCATCATCGTAATTTAACTCGAATTTAGTTCAGATTATTGACTTTGCAATTATAATTCCCATGAAAATTCAGTAAATATTGTCAGTTTTAAGTAAACGCTAAACTGGGGAACCATGTTACAATTTTATATGTACAGTTCTACAAATATGTAGCTAGCTATAATGTTTCCCATCAAGTTTTCCCGCATTTTACCTTTTTTTTTTTTTTTTTTTTTTAATCAAGCTGACAATAAAAAGGCTCAGACGCCCACACCAAAAATATTAAAATCTATATTTTTATTGATTAGGAAGCCTAACAGGGAAACCAAAAGATAAGGAAAAAAATAGATATTTGTTTTTAGTGCATTTTACAGCTGACCCGTTATCATAAGAGATGCTAACAGAAAGCTAACACAAGAGGAAGGTTCACTTTTATTAGGTTATTTATTTCAGGCAATTCAGGTAATGGTGATTAATTTGAATTGAACTTTAGTCATTGAGAACGTACTTGTAATTGACTTTTTAAGGATAAAAAAATCATTGTAATTGAATTTTGGAAAAAAAAAAGCGTTGGTCACTGTAATCGTAATTGAATTGTAATTGAACATGGTTGATTGAAAACACAATTGGAACTGAAAAATGGGAATTGACCAAACCTGTAGTTTGAACCCATTGTTAATGTTGACACTTCCTGTCCCCCAATAAATCCTTCCTGTACGTCGCCGCCATCCTCTTTTCCTTCCCTCCAAATCTGCCTCTAATTCATGCCCTGTCTTTGTCCAACTCTTTCCATCACTCTCTGCAGCTCGCTCGTGCTTTTGTTACTCTTGTCACTCTCTCTTTCAGCATTAGCTCCATCTCCATCCATCTGCTCCTTTTGTCTCTTTGCTCTTTTTTTTTTTTTTTTTTTTTTTTTACTCAAAATGCCTTGGCAAAAATGGGTATTGACTGCGCTGTCACTTTTCTCTCATCCCTGCTCTGCATTTTTTTTTTCTCCTCTATGGCTGTATACACCAGCAGTACACGCTGCTTTTAGAAGGTGATGTGAAGAGTAGTCGAAACGCACTCTGTAAGGGGAAAAAAAAAGGTGATGATACAATCAATTTTATTGTGCCGTAAGGATTTTTTTTTTCCAGGCCTGTGGTTATACATCCCGTATGAAAGAATTGCAGTTCACATGCATTTTCCCCTATTTTTCATTTCCCTTTTTTCGTCTTTTCATTGCTGACAATAGTTAGGCATCTTTTTGGACTCAGGGATGCACCTTTTCTGCTCACATTTAAAGAAAAAACAGGAAAAAGCCTTTTTGAGCCACTCTGGAATTGTTTTTCTACCTTTTTGTCACCAACATTTACCACTTCCACCTTCCCTCTATCCCCCTGATGGTGTTTTAACCTGGAGTTCCACAAGGCACAATGCACTTTCGCTGACCTAATTCTTCCCTGGCACTCTTCCAGTGCTAAGAGCACACAAGAACTGAGTCGTCAAGGTGTTCATCCCTGCCCCGCTATTATTTTAGAAATCAAGCAACATCTGTTGTGCTTTGGGCACATGGGTCTTTGCTGAGTTTTTCTGACTCGTGCATCTCATTTTGCTCATGGCCAGTGATTAGAGCTGCTTTGTTTGCTTTCTGTTTTTGTTTTGCTTCTGCCGAATCAGTTACTTTAATCGTAAAATCATCAATTAGTTTATTTATAGTCTACTGTTGTGATCCAGCGGCTTACATTTGAAATGTATCAACCATATTCCTGAAGGTGCTACTGTGGATAAGACTGTAGGCACAACTTCCTGTGAGATTGAAGAGAAGACAGTTGACAAGGTGCAGATCAATGACTTCAGGTTTTTTTTTATGTAATGACCAGAATTTATAATTAGGGATGCACCAAAATGAAAATACTTGGCTGAAAATCAAAACAAATAAAATAAAAAAAATAAATGATTAGTCCTATAGCATTTATGGCTCTGAATGTGTACTCACCTCACTAAAATGAAAACATTGCAATTGGATAAGTTCATATTAATGCTGCAAAAAAATAAATCAATTAAAAAAAATTAAATATTGATTTAGCACTGGCATTCCAACAATGCACAATATAAAATAAAAACCCCACTCACACATTAAATAATGTTGTACAGGCCTATAACTGACTGGGTTGTTGGAATATAGTCAAATTAAATATGTTCTCTCATTAAAACAAGGAGTACATTGAAGTTCGTGATGAAAATCAGCTTCTTAGCTTTATTCATTATCCACGCATGTTCTTGGACACGCACACAGAGCGTGTGCGTGTGCTTCGATTGCGGCGTGGATCATTGCTTGTGCGCGCTGATTTAAATTAAATCCCATCCAAGTAATGATCTTCATACCGCGGACCAAGTACAGTTTTGATGAAGTCCAGAGGATCTTTTAGAGGCATGGGTTGACAGACTCTGAAACCAGATGCTATCGGCTGCTAGCTGTCCGTGTTAACGGAGGGCTACGCGTAACTACAGTGTCTAAGTGACACAGAAACATAAATCACACTTACGTGCGCCGTCAACTCTGCTCAGAAGACACTTTAGTGCTCATATGTATTGAAATACAGCCGCTCTGTGAGTCTGCGGACAAGTTGGCCCGCGCATGCTCTGACTGAGCTTTTTTCGGTGAGAAAAGTGTTTCGGGCGAAAACCTTCAGTGGCAGGAATTTCGGTGCATCACCATTTATAACCCTTGATTATGACAGGAGAATGGAGTTTTCAAGGTCTTGTATCATTATTTATGTTAACATAATAAACAGAATGCTACCTTTATTGGACATTCAACAATTTCACGTGCCTTCCTGAGTAGAGCAAGATTTTTTGTTTCTTTTTCTCCAGCATCTCATTTCTACTGCTTACTCTTCTGAGCTTGTATTAGTGGTTGGATTCATCAAACAAATTCAAAGTTTGGTTTGTTGCTCTTTGAGCATGGGGAAAGTGCCAGCCTTGTTTATGTTTTTGTGTTTGCAACCTGGACCCTCGTGGTCCATAAATATTTATATTCCGTGTGTGTACCATTCTCAAGAAAAACACAAAGCGCCTCCCAGCTCAGAGCACTCGTTTAGCAGCATTCACCACCAAGATGCATTACACACCGGGCCTGCACTCAGTTACCATTATCAGGTTTCACATGCATCTTGCATGACCCGCTAAAGACTTTTAAGCTAGACCAGGAACCGTCGTCCAACGGGATTCTGCGACTTGTGCTTTCATGTGACAATAGTATTATTCTCCGTTTGTGAAAAAAAGAGACGTGGGAAGGGGGGGGTCTCAGTGTTTTCACAACAGTGGTCTGAGGTACAGATGGAGCATGTGGGGGATGTGTATTTTGTGGGGGGGTGGGGGGTGATCGTAGTTGTGTTGCGCCTTAGGCACCTTTTTAGTGTTTACTAGTCTCTGTATGGATTGATGTCATTTCCAATTCCACTGCTCAGCCGTGGCAAACAGGCCCACGCCTCCTCATGCCATTTGCCTCAATAATGTTGGCCGGACCGTCTGCAGGGAGAGTCGCCCTCATCCTGAGAGTAGCTAAATGACACAGTGGAGTTTATTGATGGAAAGGATTACACGGTTGCACACAGGGCGGCAAGTCAACATGGGTCTCTACAGGGCTCCATGAGGGGAGGCGATGTAAGATCTACACAAAGGGATATTGCACTGGTTTACTGTACGTCAAGGGGCGAGCAATGGGCCTAATTTGTGGCATCACACTGTTGATCTTGCATGAGATGGAAGTCTATTGAAGATAAACATATCGGATCACTGTGTAGTGAGAAGATTTACTATATGTGAAATGATCATCGATACCCACAATTTTAAAAAAATAATGCAGCATTGGGGTAGAGCTTGTCTAGCCTGAAAATGCACAGAAGGAGCACTATACACATGCTGCCAAACTAATCTAATGAAGCGAAAGCCAACCACAATCATACATTTTTTTAGCCATGACCTGTCCAGTGGAGGAAGCCAAAGTATTCTCCATAAAACCAGAGACAAGCAAGGAAATTTAAACAATACAGGGCCGTTTTTAGCAGGTTAACTGTCCCCTTAATTCCCAAGAGAGAAACACCTAATATATAGACATTTATGGACTATTTTCAATCTATTAGCAAAAAAAAAAAAAAAAAAAAAAAAAAAAAAACATATATCCCATAGCACTTCACAAGATAGATTTTAGAATAGCTATAACCAGTAAGAAACACAAACAATCCCACATGAGAAGGCACTTGTAGTCACATGCTTGTTTGTTTTTTTTTTTCTCACCCAAAAAAAAAAGACTCAGTAATGGTGGCCATCTTTGACTAGGAAGGAGTTAATCAAAAAAGAAAAATAGCTTAAAGACCATCAGATTAGAGTTGAGATCCCAAAAACATATCCTTCCTGTCGAGACCTTGAGCAGCATGACAAGAAAAAAAATTGCAGAGAATCATCAAATTAAATTACACAATTTTAGGTCTAATGTTTAAAGTACTAAAGAGAGTACAATTATAAAAAATCTAATACTTGACTTACTTTGACAATCTAAAAGCTCTGGTTTGCATTACAGTTTGGGACATTTTAGAGATTTCTTGTAAGCCTGTGGCCTAAGAGCAAATAGTTCTGCTGGGAAAGTAATTAGTCTTTATTGAAATGTTGAGGATTGAAGATTACACAGACATACAAGAAGTAGATGGACACCCTCAACTTTTCTAACAAGACAGATGACTTTTTATTTCTCAAATGTGTGGAGGCAGTGGCTATGATGTTAGAGCGGCCTGCCTTCTAATCGAACGGTTATCAGTTTAATCCCAGACTGTCCCAAGCTGTACGTGTGGCTAAGCATCCTTGACCCTTTCATATTTTGAAAACGCTTCGAGATGACTATTGTTGTAATTTGCACAATATAAATAAAGTTGAATTGAATTAAACTGAACCAAAAGTTGCTGCCAATGGAGGGTGAACACCGTTTATGGCTGCTCCGTCGCCACTGGTGTATGAATGTGTTTGTGAATGGGTGAATGCGACTATCAGCATAGAGTGCTTTGCGACTGTGTGTGGTACAAAGCTCTTATAACTTCTCTTGTTCTTAAAGTTGCTTGAGATAACTATTTTCGTCATATAAATCCATGGTGTAGCCCTCATAGATCAATAAATCAAAGACCATTCGCTCAATGTAAAAGCTTGAAATTGCCACTTGAAAGTTTTTTAATCTCCACTGTAAACACATAAACATTGTCAGACAAGTTTTGTGCATTGCATTGTGGTATGTGGAGTCCCGTACGCTGACGCATAAAAGTGTTTTTACTTCATTTATACTGTGATTTCTTGTGTTTGTTTCAGCGTGAGCTCGTGCATGCGAGGGATCGAGAACGAGCAGGGAGACAGGGAGACGTGATAGGTTTATATATAAAAAAAAACAGTTATTACGGGTTTACAGCTGCTACAGATGACAGATTTTCTTCGTTCCTTTTTTCGGAGCACATAAGATCTTCATTTCTGTCAGGACATAAAGAAAATTTCAACCAAAAACTTAAAAAGTGTATCTGGAGAAAATTGCCTACCGTAGCTTTAACTCAGAGAGAAGAGTTAGAGAGCTCTCCTTGTAAGATTTCATTATTTTGCAAAAGAAAAGCAATGAAACTCATCAAGGCCTGTTATTATTAAAACAATCATAAAAATCACACAAAAATTGGCTAAAGGTTCTTTTTTTCTCTGTGTAATAATAGATTTACTACCGTACTACCAAAACCAAACCCAACGACAGATTCTGGAATGTCAGAAAGCCATACCTTATATAAACATCCATTTATTTTTCAGTAACCAGTTCTGTGTGGCAATATATGTTAAAGGAGTGTGTCTGATTATTTAGATTAGATGTGACCACTTCCTCGTTTTTTTATCAAACTGAAGAAAAACAAAACCAATATAAAATATCAAGTTAACAAATGACCCATGCACCAAAGATCTGAAAGCACATCAAATGAGAAAATTTGGCAAACGGACAATAATCTGTCTTATTACAGTCCTGGGCAAAATAGATGTATCACTCAGTGTTACCCCTGCCCTCAATTAATTTGTATGATCCAGCCTCCGTGTATTAGAATGGCCAGATGCTAGGATGGATTCTGTTGGGAGCAATGACATGCAACAAAGTGATATGAATCATCCCCCCACGCACCAAACACATGGTGCTGCAGCACACTCTCTAAGGGCTGGTGACACAATTTAGAGAAAGCAAAACAAGACGCAAATACTTTATATCGATGGACTGTCAAAACTGAGTAAAAAAGATGAAACCAGTTTAACACACAGAACCTTTTATGTACCATTTAACCGTCGTAAAAAAAAAAATAAAATAAATAGAAACAAATTCTACCAGAAGGTGGCTTCTGGCCCTAAAGAAGTAAAGCATATATCAAATGATGGATAAGTAGATGAACTCTGCCAGATTCGGTTTCAGGCTGCAAATGGGAGGCTGTGGACCATGAGTCAGACCAATATTCAAACAAAGATAATTATCTGTGGATTAGCCTTGTTTCAGCTTTGAGAACTCGACTTGTCAACTGACTCCTTAGTGCGAGAGCTTAGTCATTAATCGACCCTCGGGTTGTCAAACGGCATTGACATTATAATTTAAGTTTTTATTCAAACCCCAGAAGGACTTTGCAAGGGTTTTCAAATGTGTGTTTTGACTCAGAAGTTTCTAAGATTAATGTTAAGTCAAATAAAAAATAAAAAGGATTCCCCTTTTTTTGTTTTTTTTGTTGTTGCAAACGACCTGTCTTCTTTAGCAGAAGCCTAGTCCATCACATGTCAACATGTTACGCATCAAATATGTGTGAACAACTTTTCACACTCTATCCTATAGATTCGGCTCTTTTGAGAGGTGATATCTATAAGAGTGGATAAATGCACGGGCAGTGTGAAAGCAGGACCCAAGGCCATTCTTTTGGGAGCAGAATGATTGAAGATGCACTGATGTTGCTCCTCTGGCTTGCGGTGCTTTTGGTTGTGGCTATCATTTCCGAGCATAAACCATAAAACAATGCCCATTTCTCACCAGGTATCAGTTTTTTGATAAGTCGACCTCCGCTTATCCATTCATTATTGGCTGTCCACGTTTACATGGGAGCTTGAATTTCTCTAAATCCTCTTTAAACGGACTTTGTAAACACTTGATTCCGAATGAAAATGTAATTCCAAATTAAACTTAAGGCGAAGTAGAAGGCTAGGTTATTCCAAATTAAATAATTATTCGATCTTGTCAATGTTTAATTCTGCTTTAATTTAATTCCGGTCATTCTGCGCATGCTCGGCAAGTTTTGATGACGTGCGACGATGACATAATCCAAAATGGGGTCCATGTACTACATGCACAGGCTGTAATATCACCAAGTTTATCATTAGACCAGTTGTTAAAGCTACTATATTTAGCAGCGAGCTAATATTTATTCTTGGTCATTGTTTTCTGGAGTTTTGCTGGGCTTTATTTACCTGCGATTAGTTCCGATCTCCTTCCCCTGCTCCGCGGACCAAAGTGAAACCGTGTGTTGTTGTCGAGCTGATGCTTCAAAACTACAATCAAAATAAAAGTGAAAACAGTCCTCATGTGGTCTTCTATGTTGTTGCCCACAATAAAAGGTTTGTTCTGTGTTTTTTCTCGATAGACGTGATGCGTCAGATTCTCCCCCTGTCCAATCAGAACCCTTCCCAACCCCCAGACCTAAAGAGGAGTTGAATAAAGCCAAATAAATTGGTTTTCCATATAAACCTCAATTCGGAATTACTATTTCCATGTAAACATGACAAAGCAGAACACTTTAACCCCCCCCCCCCCATTCTTCCTCATATCAACAATCATAACTATCCAGCCTCAAGCAAGTAACTGTTTGCAAAAAGAGAAAAAGACTTGAAGCATGTTCTAGAAAAGAAACCATAAAATTTTTATCTATTTTTGGTTTCTGTTTCCTAATTGGCATGAAGAGTACAATCAGATAGGCCTTACGCAGTGACTCACATGCCGCTCCAGGAGGAGAAAAATTAACATTTACTAGTGTGTGTACTTTGCCAAGATGGCATCCTTATTTGGCAGGTTGTTGTTCTCCTCTATATGATATATCTCTATCTAACTGGCAGCTCCTGTATCTATGGTTGTTGTTGATGTTGTCATTGTGTGAAGATGTTGTACAGTTTTTGGTTGATGTCTGCTCTGAAGTTTTGTCCAGTCTCTGAGCCACCGTGTCATTTTTACATGTTACCACTGTATTATAGTCCCGGCTTGGTGCTGGTCCATCTGGGCTCTGTGAGGTCACTGCACACGCCACCTGCTCCGATCTGGATTCGCCTTGGCTTCAGCAAAGAATTTCCGGGCACCGCGTTGTGGCAGATGTATAGATTTACAGATTGAGTCATACAATTCCCCTAAATACTCATAGTCATGGTAAAAGAAAAACTCTCATTATACACAATTGCACCTACAAGGATGTTGTGTGGTTCACACAATCGGCACAATTTACATTTCCAGCCCAGAACCTTTTTATGGGTTTCTGTATGATTTTGGTTTTAATGAGACTTATTGTGTGTGTGTGATTTACTCATTTAGAAAGACAATGGCCTTGCAAGCTCAGGTGGACTTAAAGAGCTTAGAAGTCAAAAAAATTGAATACAAAATATGCAAAAAGACAACGGAAATACTCCAAAAACCCATTGAACAACAAAAACTCACAAAACTGAAGAAAAAGAGACAAAATGACAGTAAAAAGACAACAGAAATACACAAAAGTCTCTCCAAAACTCATAAAACAACAAAAACTGGAAAAAAAGAAAAAACAACAACAAAATGTCAACAAAAAGGCAACTTAAATACAAAAAAGTATCTCCATAAACCCATTAAACAACAAAAACAGGAAGAAAATAGAAAAAATTACAAAAGAAAGACAACAGAAATGCACAAAAGTCACTCGTAAAAACCCATAAAACAACAAAAACACACAAAACAAAATGACAACAAAAATAGCTGAAAAATACTGAGAAACAACAAAAACACGTAAAATAACTGGAAAAGTATACAATACAACTCCAAAAACAACATAAATCTTGGCTGATAATAACAGTGAGCTTATAATATTGTCCACCTATACACATAACTAAAACTAAGGGGAACTCATGGTATATAGAAACAGGTTTCGAGGGTTCACGAGTGTCTTTGTGTGTTTTATCTAGAGTGAGTTTCTCATTATTGAATCGTATTGTTGGATATTAACTGTTTTTTTTTTTTCTTTTCTTTAAAATAATGTCCATGCAAGATCTACAGGTTCCAGAGTTCAGGTGTTTTGCTGCCGTTAAATCACAACACAAAGGGCCTACGAGGATAGAAGCACAGTGTGATGTGTTGGAAAAAAAAGGAGACAATAGCATTGGGGTCTGAAAGAGAAGTTCTCCTGCAGCAGGCCTGTCTCTACGACACTGTTTGAAATGTCCACAGAGGAGTTGTTTTTATTTTACAGAGATAGTGTTGCATATACATGTCCTGTTGACACTGTATACATGGTTGATACTGCCACCTGCCTCTTTCATTGCCTCTGTATAGACTAATAAATGCTTTCCAAAAGCCTGCTTTGATATTCAAAATGCCAAACATGGGTAGTTTGGGTTACCAATAGCAAAGGTGAACCAGTAAGAAATGTAAGAACAATGGAAATCATAATCATTATCACATTGGGAAGTACATGATAAACACTACTTGTCTATGGAGTGGTTTATACTTTATCGTACACAAAGACAGTCTAATTAAATTCCCTACCCATGATATTTTTATTATTTTATTATTAGATAAAATCAGTGTATGACTCATAGTTAAATTAATCAAACATCATTTGCTCCAAAAAGAAAGGATAATGGGTGAAATTTTCCACTCTTTATCTAAACCCTAAACTCTCCATTTGTGGACCATTGCATTGTGGGATGTGGAGTCACAGAGACGGACACGTGAAAGGGTTTTAACTTCGTGTCTATATCACTGGGAATACTGAGAGAAAACTAGAGCAAAAAACCAGTCGAGCGAATCACGCTACATTTTCTTCTCTACTCGTATGAATTTTTGACCACTTCCTTTACAACTGCGATCTACTGCACACAAGTGACATTAGTCCACGCTCCAAGCCAAAATGTAACACTATTTCATTATTGTATCTATTGTATCATGACTTTTAAAGATACTTTAAAAAGAAAAAAAAAGATTCTTGAAAACACCAAAGGTTTCTTTTATGAGTAACAAATTATATTTATTCCACGGTCCAAAACCTCCTACTTATGGGTGCAACTTCCTTTGTAATTATACGATTGATATTCATTACTTATTACTGCTGAATACAGAGACAATGGCTGTTTGAAATGGCATACTAACGTATGTACTCGTACCTACTCTGATGTCAAAGTTAGTATGTAGTGCGTTCACATTAGATAGTGTGAAAAGATTGAGTATGAAAGAAATACCCGGATGTATACTATATCGGGACATTTTTAAGTATGCACGGTGGATATACAATCAAACACCCTCTTTTCAAAACAAAAGCATCTCTTTTTGTCTTAGCATTAGTTTTTTTTTAACACTTTTGTAATTAGCGCTGTTGTTTTGAAGTTAACCAGTTTCGTCAGTAGCACAATGGCGGGTCTCCGAAAATCTCCGAAAGATCACCATGAAATGTTTTTGTGGGTTTTATGGATCAAATGACCATATGCTGATATTCTACTTGGTCACTTTCTCACTTATAATGCTTTCAGAACCTTCAAAGGTGGAGAATCACCTGTGATATTTAGCTAAGACTGTTCAGTTCATGTTCTAAACAAGATCATGTCCATTATCATTTTGAACTAAAATTAAACAATTCTTAACTCCATATTATTAATGCTGTCATTTGTTAATTTTGCTCTCTCTCTCTCTCAAGTACCCCCTGTAGTGCCATCGCGTACTCCTAGGGGTTCACGTACTCCCGTCTGAGAAACACTACTGTATATTGTGTGCCATTTCGTACACAGCCCATGTCTTGTTTCTGGTCTTTCACAATAAGAGTTCAAGCTTACATGAACAAGTCGTTCCTACACTTTTTAAGCAGATAGTTTATATATTTTTTATTTAAGTTGGCTGAACCCCCTGTAGTCCACCATCACATAATTTTAACAAAAAAAGGAATTTAAATTATTTAATAAATATTTTATTGGGGAAAATGTATTGGACACAAGCCAAACATAATTACATTTAAAAAATAAAAAATACAGCAAAACAGGAAAAAAAAAAGATCCTGATTTATTTTATTTTATAAAGTAACAGGATAGTTAGGTAATTTTACTTTTATTTACTTTTTGTATAAGTTATGAGTCTCAATCTCAGAAATAAGGATGAACCCATTGGTTTCCTTTAATGTATTAAATCTATCACGTGTGTGGATGGAATAATTTGTGAGCGCGTGCTGTGTAGATGTTTTTCTTTTTTTTTTTTTTTTTTTTTTGCAGTGCGCGCAGATGATTCTACACCATGTGCGCAGTCAGGCCCCGCCCGCTCTCTGCGCGTCATTGGCGAGTAGTGTGTGGACGCGGAGTCACTCCCCTGCCTACTTTTAATAGCTTTGTCATGTGATGGAAAGCAGTTGTAAGACAGGTGCCCTCGGTTCATTCTCGGCGAGGGGCAGCAGTTGCCTGTGCGAGAGCGAGTGGGGAGCGTGTGTGGATTTCTTCCTTTTCTTTTCTTTCTTTTTCTTTTTTTTCTTTTTTTTTTCTTCTTTTTTTTTTTGCTTGATTTATTTTGATTTTTGTTTCTAAATTTTGGTGTGGACCGTCATTCAGTGGCTGGATGGCGTGGGACAGGTGTAACCAGGACTCGGTGTGGAGAGAATTTGAGGTGAGCGCGTCTTAAAAAAGAGAGAGAGAGAAAAAAAAAAAAATCTATATTTCCTGTAAAATCCTCTGGACTTTGTTTTATTTATTTTTCCCCACCGTGGAATGATGGACAGCACTGACAACCCGAGGCAGTGATTTCCTCCACACAAGTCTACGCTCTCCTCCTCTTCTTCCTCTTCTTCTTCTTCTTCCTCCTCCTCCTCCTCTTCCTCCTCCTCCTCTTCTTCCTCCTCTACCGGTGCCGTCCGTGGCACACCGGCGCAGTGTGCGTCTGGACGCAGTTGAGGATGCGAGGGATTGTACCACACGGGGGATGTATGACTATTGGAGGGAATGTGCGGACTCTCTCGTTTGATCACAGTTAAAGATGTAGTTGTATCCAGGCTGAGGACCATTATTGCTCTCCTCATAGGATCACTATTCGGTGGATATCTTTCCAAACGCGGACTGTACGCGCTCCGGGAGACGGTTTTTTTTTTTTTCCTCTCTCTCTCTCTTAAGGCGAAATGACTGAAATGTCTCAAAGTCAGGTATTTGGCTGATGCACGACATCCACTGACGATAATAATCCCTTTGATGTGCTGTGTAGGGATAGTGCTTGTTATGGCGAGCGTTGCGCAGCAGCAGCATCGCCATATAAACGGGACCGGCCGCCGCTGTGCGTGCCAACATCCCGGCACCGGCTGGACTGATGCCCTCGCCTCCCAGCCAGAGTTGGTGAAATGCGATTTACCTTCACGCAACCAATGCAAATAACTGTCATATATGTGGAAACTAGCCACTTTAACTATATGCACATCAAAAGGATACTTATTCGTCAATTGTATTCCCCTAATCTTCCTCAGTTTGTCATGCATATTTATAGCTTTTTGGGTGAATTAGTGAGACCTAAACACGGGGTTTCACACTGTACTACAGTGCATGATATGCCTGCAGTCTTGATCGTGTTGCGAAAGAACCGCACATTTATTGAAATATTCTTCCTTTCCTGCTGATTTGGAAGATATTTTCACCCTCGCAACCCATAGGAGGGTTCTGCGTATTTGCTCTTTGATTGTGTTCTATAAACGTGTTTTCCATCTATAAATCTATCATATGCATTCCTTGCTTTTTATATGCACACCCAGTCCTACCCCTAATAATCTACCTTGCAGGTGTTTTATGTGCGCTGCGTGCGTAAATCACCGGTGCGCCCCGGGGTTCTGTCTGGCGGCGCTATTTCATTAGTTCACTAGGAAGTGTATACGATAATTGAGTATACACAGGAGGGATAGGCAGGCACGCATCTTTGTGGTAGTTTTCCTTTCCCCCCCTTTCTTCCGTGCATGACGTGAATTGTCTGCCTGAATCATCTCAGGGAGAGACGCAGTGGATCCCTTTCCTGTGCGCTCCTCTGCTGCTGCTGCAAACAGAACGTATTTGTCTCATCACAGTCCAAGTCGGTGTGCATTCGTGTTTGTGTGATGAACTGTGACACCGGTGTCGAGGCGGTTTTTTCTACTTGGCACAGCATCTGTCCCCCCAGCTCATGCCCTGGGCCGAACTCCACTCTCACCCCATGTTTTTTTTTTTTTTTTTTTCTCCAGGCAAATCACCTCATGGCTGCACCCCAAGGGGGTGTGTATCTGTCTTAAGGCATACCCCGTGTTGTGCATATACAACAACTGAAGCCTTTGCCTATACTTAAATCAGGAGAGTTTTTCCTTCCGCAAAACACTTTTTTTAAAGGCTTGGATGTGCCCACCCACTGTGTGCTGAAAGTATGGGGTGTTTGGTGCCTTTTAAAAATCAATGAAAATGAAGCTCAAAGTTTGGCTTCATTGTCAAGAGGAAACGTGGTGTTTCTGTAACCCCCAACCCCCCAACCCCATTCCCCCCTTTTTTTTTTTTTTTTTTTTTTTTTTTGCACATTTCACCTGTTGTTTTCCTGTCCGTGGAGGGGTGCAAGCTGCAAAACCAAATGAACCCATAAAACCGTAGACGTGTTGCCTCCTCTTTGCTGCCACGGCCACCTTCTTTTTTTCTGGTTCCACTCAGGAAGCAGGAACAGCAGCTGCTTGCAGCACATTGTCAGTGTCACACAAAAAGTTGCAGTTGAATGACAGAATGTCAACAAGGAGCATTTGCTGTCGGTGAACAGAGTGTACCAGGGATTGGACACAAGCTCAGTGGAAACAGGTTGCAGCTTTGCACATTGTTGTGTAAAATGATCTGACCTGCAGCCCGTTCTAAAGCTTGGTCTGTTAATAATCCATGGAGTGATAGTGAAACAAGTGATAAATAAATCATGGACAGGGCTGTGCCGCACATAAAAGTGGGGGTAAAAAACTGTTCGTAATGGACTAATTAGGATGTCTGAAAGTTATTTAGTAACTTTTTCGAAGAGTTTTGTATAACATTTCCTTTGTTCAGTTTCAAAGACTTCCTCCATTGTTTTTCTGCTTGACTGTATTTAAATGTGCGATAAGCATATAAAAAAGATGTGATTTCTGTCTAATCATGAATCTTTTTTGTTCCCATTTCTCCCAGTGTGCTGCCTTGGTTGGTGAAGACCAGCCCCTCTGCCCAGACCTCCCCGAACTTGACCTATCAGAGCTGGATGTTAGTGACTTAGATGCAGACAGCTTCCTGGGTGGTCTCAAATGGTACAGTGACCAATCAGAAATCATATCCTCTCAATATGGAAACGAAGCGTCCAATCTTTTTGAGGTAAGTTTACACCCATTTAACAAAACCCAGTGAAAATGTATGCTTACAACGATCTTGTAGGTGCAAAAATTTTTTCTTTAATCCGCTTTCCAAAGTGTCAGTGTAGGGATCTCATAAAAACAGGCTTAAGATAATAAAACAGCGTGTTCGAGGTCTGGATGGAAGCCAAACAAAATGTGCAACTAATACCATGCAGTTTGCAAACGGGTGTTTTACGCTGCTCCGAAGTTCAAAAGCACAGATAAGGTTAGGAATGATAAGCCCAGGTGGACTTTTGTCCCCCTTTTTGGATTCCGACAGTAGTGTTGTCTTATCAAAACTTTCAGAGTTTATTCCACCTCCCAGTCATCAACGCAACACACATCAAAAAGAACTGATCTGTAGAACAATGCCAGCAAAGTAGCACGGTTGCAAAATTCTTCTCAAAGGTTGGAGTGCAAGAATGTAATCTTTGCCCTTTTCCTAGAGTCCTGGCTCTCTATACATCCTAATCGGTTCTTTCCCCACCTGACTTTTTCTCTTTCTGTTCTCACCCGCTGACAAACGAAGTCCACCAGAGGTTGATGATCTGGCCAGGGCCATAAAGCCATCGGTCTTGGCTCTTGGGACTGAGAACCAGTCCCCTGTTCATTATAAGCCTTTATCAGCACCAGTGAGATAGACAAGAAAGACTGAGATTGGATGCTTTATCCTCGCCCTCAAGAGAGAAAAACCCTGTGTGAGGAGACGCTCCATGTGTGAGCATATAGACCAGTCATGCGCTCACAACGCCAGGGCTTCTGTTGTGTGTCGTGTGTCGTGTGTGTGTGTGTGTGTGCATACTCTGCAGTCTTGCGGGCAACTATTGATAACAGACTAAATTCTTTCCATGTTTGACCTTCTAACTACCATCACCACTTTTCAGAGTGGCTTTATATCATGGACATTGTACCTCCGTGGTCCAGAGGAACACACACTCACACGCAGTGGGGGGTGGAGATGGGGGAGGAGGGGCTGGGTTAAGTACAAGCTGGTGTGACCGTGGCTCCTCTGTCGTCTGAGAGTGATATGGCTTGCAGCCACTGAGTTGCTCCAGGGATGGATAAAAATACAGATCAGAGTGTTTGCATGTTCCTTTGCACGCGTGTCATTTTAAATCACAATGGAACGTAGCAAACGCTAACAATCCGAATTGGGGGAACTGGCTCAAAACCAGGACGTATCAGTCCCAATATGTGTCTAAACTTTTAGGTGCAAGTGTATGATGCACTAATGTTCCACACAGCAAGTGGATGATGTCTTCACCCACTCTCCGAGCCAGTAGCTATTGTAATACGCTAAGGTTATGGAAAGGCTTCTAATTAGGCAGTGCGAAGTGGCGTGTTACTGCAACGAAAGCATTTCCCTGACATTTTCTTTTACCTTCTTTGGAAAGTTTCAAGTCAACATATGAAAAACTCAGCTCATCATACAGCAGGACCCGGTTAATCCTTCTTAATCTGACAGAGGAAAGTTTGCTTCTCGGGAAGGATCAGAAAAACTCAGGCTGGAGCTGTACTTTCTGCGCCCCCTGATTGGCCTCTATTCAGCACAGAGAAACATCCAATCAAAAGCGAAAGATTAGAGACAGTGTTATTAGCTGTAGATATTTAAAGCCTGAAAGGCTATCCTTGCTTTCTTCCATGTTTTCCTCCTCCTTTTTCTTGCCTTACCCATCAAGGCAATGTTTCTTTTGTACACAGAGGCAGGAAAAGATGTGGCAGTTAAGATCAGGTCTTATATTAATCAAAGTCCACTCTTTGTCCAGACAAAAACATCCACTGGATCTTTTAAACTGATTATAATAATGTGGCTTTTAATGTCTTTTATATGCAAATTAGTTAAGAGCTTTATTTGGTTACAGTGCTGTTAAATATGCAGAAAACTTCAATTTGATCATTACACCCAAGATTGTCATAGAACGGTGTACATCGGCAAGCATGTTTATTAGGTTTCTATATATATATACAGTATGTGTGTAATAATCATGTGGTCCTTGATCACATGCTGTCCCCTGGTTGGCCTTTAGCTCCATTCCATGCCACTGTCTCAACTGTCCCTGACACAAAATGTTGAGAATGACAGACCACACAGCAACCTCTTTTTAACACACACACACACCATCAGCGCTGGCTTGCTGCGCAACGTGTTTGACACCTCTTCAAAAAGGGCCGACTGCAAAAGTCCACCGTCTATTTTAGGCTGCAGTTGTTAAGGAGCAGCTACTCCAATAAGTTCCCGATGTACTGCCAAAAATAACACCATACAAGTGTGATCCAGTGTGTTTTTAACCATAGGTCCCCCTGCTCAGGTTTCACGTCATGTTCCTGTCCTTTGATTGATGGAAAGGTGTCTCGTGGGGTATTGGCTTTTTTGGATTCCGATGTGAGAGTCCAGTTGTTGGACACATTGGGATGTGGTTTGGCCCGTGGCACATTTAGATGAAGGCCTCTGTAGCCGCCGTGGGCTACGACTCAGTTTACAGGATTATGAAAGAAATATTGGCACTGAGTTTACCCTTTGACATGTTTTCATGATGTACCCCATAAGGATCGTAGATGATGGATGGACAGGTGGGCCAGGGGAAAGGGATGTAAAACAAGGAGGGGAAATAGATCAGTGCAGCAGATGACGTGACATAGTGGCAAAAGGACAGATGTGTAGAAATGTATAGAAGAGTGGAAGTGTGGACTCGTGCCAACACTAAACAAAGCCCATGGATTGGAAGTAAAAGGTTGTGAGCTTAGAAGGTAGTAAAAATAAGATTCCGAGGCTTAAAACATTATTCTGATATTGCACAGGCACATGGTGGAGGCACGCGCGTGTGAGCAGACGCAAGCACGCAGGGCCACTTAGGAGAAGTTTTTTATGTCACCGCAACAGGCTGTTCTGTGCGATGGCATCAGCCCCTCAAAAGGCATTACAGTGCTTTGCTTTGCTTGTTTGTACTTCATTGGCCAGATGCTCCGGCGTTTATTCCGAAGCAAAGACAGATTAGATCGATTGGGTCATCTTTAGACGGCTTTGATGAAACAAGTTGTAATGAAATGTGTGCCTTGAGCGGCTTTGCTGTCTCCCACAAACATGTCTAAGCATAGATTAGCTCTAGCACATGTCGGAGACACAGCGCTTGTGAGTTGAAACAGGAAGAAACAAGGAGGAGTCTTCAGCCCTTTTCCATACACACACACACACATGCACACACCTGGTACCCTTATTGTCCCTGTTCCTTCTCCCGACTGAATGTCGGTTTGCGTTTATTTTGCAAATTTATGCTGACATTTGAGAGTACACCACCCGCACTAGTTCACTGCTTCAGCACAGTGTATGAATTATCATATTCCACTGTATAATATCATTATCTCAAGTGAGTCTTATTAGAATATTTCTTCCACTTCAAGGTACCTTCAGTCTTCCTGTGGTGAGAGAATGTTTTTTTATTATGTTTTCAATGGTACAAATCTTCTATCACGTTCCAACAGAGAGAGAACTGCGCTTTGCAACCAGCTGCGATACACGTACAAGTTACAAAATGAAAAGTAAGTGTAGACAATTGATTACAGATGTAGAGTATAGGGATGCAGACCGAGATTGTTCAGGCCAAGAACTCTGAAACTCCCGTCTTTGTTCTCTCTTCCAAGGCAAGGTATTTGTTCCCAGCTGATGAGAAAAAGCGGGAGGAACTAAAATATTCTAGGCTGCAGTAGTTCAGATAGAATGGTGGACGAAAAGGAAAAAAGCAAGAGGAACTTGATTAAAAAAAAGAAAAAAAAAGATAGGTACGAGAGTGGGTCGACAGGCTCCGAAAACGTCCCCTCTGTGATTGTTTGGATGAAAACACTTTGGGCTTATAGTGGTGTCTGCTTGGCTGCTTGTCTCTCTTCCCTTGTGTGTCTGTGTGTGTTGCATGCACTCGCACACACAGAGTAAGTTCCCAGTGGTACACGGCTGCTGATTGAGGCGGTTCGGTGTTCCCGCTCCAGCTGATCCCTTGCCTTTGGTGGATAGCCTTCTCTCTCATCACAACACAACGTGTCGACTTTTGCTACTGCATTTGTGTGTTTGTGTCATCGGATAATTGAGACATCCTATACAAAGATCAGATGGTTGTTTTTGTCTATAGATATAAAAAGACTGTCTTTTTTCTATTGTGTTTATTGGGTGGAAATAAGCATTTTTAGCTCCATGGGTAATCTCCCCTAAGAGCCTTTCAGCGCTGCTTCTCTTCAACCTGGACAAAACATTAAGCCAATAATCCAAGCCTCCCCTCCCTTCTTCGACTCATACTCTCTCACACACAGCAACACGTTGCAGCCATGCCATGCGATAAGACCAACCCTTCCTTTATTATTAATCAGTGTACACTTCAGCTGGAGGGCATGGTATAAATGGACGATTCCTTGAATGCTTTTATACTCCGTGCCTAATGTGTTGGAAAGGTGCAGGATGTGTAGGCTGCTGTAAGCATGGAGATGAACTGATCAAAGAATGACAGGAAGAGGTGTGCCAAGCGTAAAACCCAAAGGCCCAGTAGTGAGGAAACGGTGTGAATAAAGAGAGCAGACAGTGAGAGAATTGAAAAAAAAAACCCGGATGGAACCTGGTCCTAAGTCAGCATGGATCCTGATTCATAGTGAAGCCCTGTCAATCTTGGACGATACACTGCTTCCCCTTGCCAGCAAAGACCAATTAATCTTAGGTGTGTGTAATGTGTATTCAAAGACACCATGCCCAGTGGTGGCAGCAGCTTTCAGCAGTTTCACTTTGATGGTGTTTGTTCTAGACTTTTAATCACTCCAAGACCTTCAACAAACTCTTGGACAGTAAACACAATAATTGCTATCTTATGAATGTCAAAGAAGTTTTACACTTTAAATAATTTCAGGTTTCTGTAGTTTTCAGTGGAGCTAGAAGCAAGTATAATTTCCCTAAGCTGTAAGAGACAGACCGACTTTTGCTTTAGTTTACCTGTTGCTTGATTCTATTTTTTGGGGAATATATATTGTATTATAAAAACCCAACTGTTAACTTTATTATTTGTTATTTAGTCCTGTAGTCTGGAGGGACTATTACCTAAGTTTGAATAGCACTTAAATATTTAAACTGATATTAGTAGAACAGCAGAGATTCACAATGCTAATAATGGACATTTTAGGGATGTTTGATATTTGCTTTTTGCCGATATTGTCCACCACTAAATTCCTGATATTAACCCACACCGATATTTACACTCTGACCATATTTTGAGGTCACATTTTATACTGTATCTCCATGCTAATAACAGGTTAAGGCTACTATATTAAATATATTTAATTTAACCCCACCTCTAGACCGATTATCTAAGGGATTGTACTATCTAGTCCTATAAGCTAAAAAAACTAAAACAAATGACGTTTCACTGGATGTATTCCACATTAGAACATCATCTTTGCAAAATAGGAATACTTATTCAACTTATGTAATGGAAAATGTAGATTATTCACTTTTAATATTATATCTCAAACAACAGCAAATATTTTTTTCAAAATCTGTGAAAAAATATACCCTTGTCATCCGATACCACATTTGTGGCTATTATAATATAATATTGCCCATCTCTATAAATGATTGCATTAAAAAACTTTTTTTTAATAATATATTACGTTGGAGTGTCGGCAATTTTATGGGTAGGAAAATATATTAATCTTTTGGTTCATTTGTTGTATTTATCTTTTTAGATCATTATTTCGTCCATAATTAAAAAAAAAAAAACAATCATGATGACAAATACTAAGTTGATGAAAGTGAAGCAGAATAAGGCACCCTATACCTGTTTGCTTCTCCAGCGCATTTTTCCCGAAGCATGTTAGTCTGTTGAGGCCTTAAATAGTTCAAGAGGCACTTTCAGTCTCCACAAATGCATGAGTGGCAACGATGCTTGGATAGTTCACTTGATGGCCAATCAGTAGCTCCTGAGTGCACACACACACACACAAACACACACACACAAGCATACACACACACTGCAGAGAAACATTTAGACATTCAGCGTTGTAGCAAAACAAAAAACAGAACGTCTTAGGATTGTTTCTATTTATAGACAAGTTTATTATTCCTAATCCTCACACAAGTTCATAATACAGAATTATGCAGAGTTAGTAAATATCATATTCCTGCGTAAATACTTTGAAAACATTTTTTTTCTTCTTCATCAATTGTGACTGCATAAGTGTTGCATCACACTGGATTCTTCTGCCATGACAGTCCTTTTAATCTCAGGAATTCAACAGCTCTAAAACTGTCAGCCAGCTGATCAGCTCTTTCCACAGTGTGATGCAGCTTGCCAAGCCTTTTTTTCCTTCATATTGCTGTGGGCTTTGTTGTGTAATAACCTGATGGGCAGATAGGGAAGGGGAGTATCAGACACGTCATCGAGTGGTCAACAAGCATTGATCATTCTGGACTTGGCAGATGCTGCACAGTTGGTCCGTGTGTGCAGGTGGGGTGGGTATGCTAAAATAAATATAACAAGGTAATGGGAACCCCATTCACTGCTAAAAGGAAATGTAATCCACACTCCACAGGGAATAAAGCCAAGATTAAGATGAAACTTGGCTAAACATTAAGCTGGGCTGCTACAAACGTAGATGTAGGGCTTTCATGTCTCGTATTTGCTCATAATTTCCACTTAGATGCTCAATGAGTTGGAATTGTATCGACTTTGGTGCTCAAACCTTTTAACTCCTAGTATCCATGTGTCATTCAGTGTTTGTCATTCAAAACATTTGTTGTTTTCGCTTCATATTTCTGAACACATATTGCACATATTGGTGTTCCTCTGGGGTCAGTTTGACCCAAATCTCTTTTAGCTGTGTAAAACTTGTCTGTGTGTGATCCATGTGTGACCTTACATCCCCACACCTGCAGGTGCAGAGTTAATACTTTTTTAGTTGATACATGACATGTGGGGGAAGACAATAACCTCATTTTGGAACAGCTCTTTCACAGCGAAAGTGACATAGAGGACTTTATACTTACCAATTCCAAATATGCAACATAAAATTAAGTAAATAAATATGTTTATGAGAGGAAAGGGGGGTTCTCAACATTAATCAATTATGGTCCTTTGTGCATGTCATGAATTTGCACCCCAAATTAGAAAAGAATTGGATAAAATATTTTCAAGATACACTAACTCTAAAACTGAAAGTTTGTTCTGATGGTGGTGCTACAGGAAAGGTCATATCACAACCAATAGGGTTCATACTCTTGTGGTCATTAATGATGTCAGGAAATTTGAGAAGATTTGGATGAGAACCATTCAAGATAAATTAATTCTAATATCAAAGTTTGGCCTGATGGTGGTCAGATTGACCCCAAGGGTAAAATGTGTTAAGAGGGTTAATGTGTTTTAAATTTCTAACACATTGCTTTTCATGCAACATTTTGCCACTTCTGCAGTCCTGTGTCTTTATTTCTTGGGGGAGAAAAAGTTTTTAGAGCATGATCACAAAGTCATGACTCAACACTGCAGTGGCAGGGCCAGCCCTCTACCTAGTTTGCAAACTCCCAAACACACACTGGCATGCACGCACAGAAAAATCGAGGTAAAAGATAATGCATTTATTTTGTAATCAGCAAATAGCTTTTATGCAGCGACTAAGTGGCGAAGCCTGTGAGGCCGCGATAGGATCGTTTGCTCTCAGGTGTTTTCCTGTCTCACCGCGTACGCCACTGAGTGCAAATTGAATAGGGTGACCTTTTTAGCAGCAGAATCAAATTGACTGCATTTTCCAGAAAGATTCTACCCGTTTCAATTATCATAAATCCCTACTCTTGGCCCACGAGTTATATCTACCTAAATGTGAATGCAGAGAGATGTTCAATATTAGTACGATACAAAAAAGGTTCTCTATTGCAGTGGTTCTCACCCTTTCCTGCTCGCGACCCCCAAAATAAAGGCCCAAGAGACCAGGGACCCCCATTATACCTGAAGGTGGTTGAACACAGACATGAACATTGAAGAACAGTCATGTGGAGACAAGGCCATCTATTAGGGGGAATAAAGGGGAGAGATTTTTGGGGTCCATCTATAAAGTCAGAAAAATGATGGTCCATTGTTCTATGACTCTGTGATAACCACATTTATTTATTTATCTGAATAATATCCACTGTTATTGAGCTAGTTTAATATTATTTGCAACATAGTATATAATTGATGTGAGTCTTTGTTTTAATCAGAAACAAAATAGGTTAAAAGTGACCAAAAATAGTGGAAAAGGTGGTGAAATTATTAAAACCACAGAAACTGGTTAAAGTTGCAAATTAAAAACAAACCGAAAAAGTGGTAAAAAAGAAAAGGTTCAAACTTAATATTGGATTAACCCTCTTGGTGTCCAGGGTGTCACTGGCTGTTTTTGACTACTTTTGATTTATATCTTACCATAAAAAGGGGTTAGCTTTCCTTGTTTGATACACTTTTTTTTTTTAGCACCACTTCAGCTGTATGAATTTATTGTTAATTGATCATTTTGACATACTGTACAAATCCTTGTCTTTATTAGAATTAAAATTAGTTAAAAGTGACCAAAAATGGTGGAAAAGGTGGTGAAATGGGATTTTAAAAACCACAGAAATAGGTTAAAAGTTGCAAATTAGAGTAGCTAAAAACAGAGAGAAAAAGTGTTCAAAGTGTCCAATATTGGAACAAATAGTAGGAACAATTAGTTTAAACTGGCAAATAATGGGCATGACAAATTGTGAATGTGGTTAAATTCGCAAAAAAATAATCATGAAATATGGTGAAAAGAGGCAGAAATGGGAGTAATGTAGCAAAAATGCATTAAAGGAACAAAAATATGGCAAGAAAAAATGACGGAAATAGGTTAAAATATGGCAAGTTTGGCGTAGTTGCAGAAAAAGGGTAAAAATAAGCAAAAATGGGGTCCCGACCCCAAGGTTGAGAACCCCTGCTCTGTTGTTTGAGGTGCTATGGAACACTTGATCTTGTCCACTCTAATGGCTCCTCTTTTGCCTTGGCATCACTCCGAGGATGACATTACTATGACAAATGAAACGCCACAAACCCTTCGATGGGCTTGGCAGTGCCTGAAAGGTCAGGTAGCTGCTCGGGTGCAGGTGCGCGCCTGTGTGTGTGTGTGTGTGTGTGTGTGTGTGTGTGTGTGTGTGTGTGTGTGTGTGTGTGTGTGAATAAGAAGTGATCTCAGTGCGGAAAAACAACCGATTCTAGTCCATTTTCCTCGCCTCACCAATCTATGTAAATGTCAAAGCTGAAGTGACCAGTCCACTTTGTGAGTGTAATTGTTTTATGTGAAAGAAATACTTGACTGCAGATGTCAACCTTGCACTCCAGCTGGGAAATATGGCAGCAAGATGGACAGTGTTGGAGAAAAAAAAAAGCTGTGTACTCAGTCTGTCCCACTCCCTGTGTTCCTCCAGCACATTATCAGCAGTGTAACAGCAGGTTCAAAGGCCCCTTGCTTAGTTGTGCACATTCAGAGCTGCAGACTTAAGCAAATAGCTATTTGCATGCCATTAGGAGAGGAGGAAAAAAAAAAAAAAAAGCAGAAGGAAGCACCATTCTTCATTCCATCTCTCAGCATCCAGCTGAATATTCTTCATTTTGAGGCTCCAGATCTCTTGTTTTCCTCTCCCTCCTACTGAGACTGTCAGTACACGGCACAGTAGGAGCAATCACAGCAATCAGTGTAGCCTCGTGCCAACGCCGATTGGGAAGTAGCTGCCAAAACAAAAAGTGTGAGTGTCCAATCATAATGATGGTGTGTGTGATTTGGTGATGTTAGCAAATGGTTGGTTCGAACCATCTGTTGGACGGTAGGAGAAGGAAAACAGCAGCAGCAGCTTTGGGAAAAGCCTAGAGGTGGGGAAGAGGATGCTCCAGGATGTTCTAAAAACAGCCTGAAATCAAAGAGCACTGTAACTGTGTGGGAGCTAAAGATAGAGTTAAGTATATAGATTGTTGGCGTTTATTTAGGTAATACAGCATTTTTTAACATTGGGGTCGTGACCTCACGTAGGGTCACCTGGAATTTAAATGAGGACACCTTAAATGTTTAGTAAATGATAAAAAAAAAGAAAAAGATATATTTAACGGAATTTTTCAAATTAAAACCACACACAATCTTTCTATACCAGTGGTTTCCAACCTTTTTTTGCACAGTGACCCTATTTTGATATCACTCGTGTCAAAATATATGTCAAGGTTTTGGTTTTTCAGGAAATTTGATCTGACATGTTTCAGCTGTCAATCGCCAGTCTTCCTCAGAGGTGATTGCTTTGATGTATTCCTACGAGCTCTTTCATAAGGAGAGCATCAAAGCATCTTCAACTTGTCGGAATTAATATCAAAATATCACAGATTTTTTTTTTTTTTATTCTATAAATCGTTTTTTGATTGTATTTGTTATGATGTGTAATAAATACAGAGTAGCCAGGATTAGTGACAAGATTTATACTGCATTTTATTTACTTTCATTCCTTTCTCTCTTTTAGATGTATATTTGAAAAAGGGAAAGTTTTGTTGTTATAATTTGAAAAAGAATAATAATTCAAAATGTTAAAAAAAAATATTTTTAATCAGTCATCAGTTATTTTTTTAGCAATTACTAGACATTTCAGGCGACCACACATGAGATCCCGACCCCGAGGTTGAAAAACACTGTTGTATACTGTTCCATACTTTCATTTTTTAAAATATTAATCTATTAATATGATCAAAAACTACTAGATAATTTTTTTTATATATTAAAAAGAGGTCACGATACAAAAAAGTATGGAACCACTGAGGTAATGGTTTATTTTATTTTCACGAATCAAATAATTTCTCTAATTGCATAGTTACTTTTATATTACAAAGTGGGGAATATGTTCACATTTTTTGTTACATGGTCAACAAAGGTTTTAGGTTAAAGCCTTTTTTGGCAAACTAGCATTGTGGGTAGATGTTTGACATTTTGGCAGAGTTTTTACTCTAATTACTGTCATTTTGAAACCAGTGTCTCATACTGAACAAAAAGGTAATCTGTTTGGATCCTGAAAAGTCAGATCTTAATTGAAACGGGTTGTGTCAACACGCAGAATGTTATCACTGTTGGAGTTTAGTCGATCTTGGATATCGATTTTGTAAAATATTCATAACATAACATACAGTAGTCATCTCTTTCATCCGCTACATCTTCCAAACATCGATGCTTGATTGTCAGATAGAAGCAAATACCTGACAGTATTAAAGCTTGTCAGTATAAAAGTGAAGACACATCTTTGTACTTTGTTTCTGCTTCAACTGGTTCAAAAATGGGCAGGTTGATGTAAAATGACTAATTCACGGCCTGAATTGTTTTCCCACTACTTAAAACTCACAAAGCTTCAAAACTGACTCCGATATTCAGCATCAGATACTTCCTCAAGCAGTATTTATGATTCATGGTATAACAAGAATCACTTTTTTGCTTCCTAGTCACATGGAAAATGGTAGAAAACTGTAGTTACATGTGAGCCATTGACTCCCCCTGACCACCGTTGAGGTTTGCCGCTAACTTTTATGACTTGGAACAACATCAGGTGGTGCCAAGCGCTTGCCTCACATCCACAGACTACACACAGAGGAAGTTAACAGTGTTATGTATAGTTCCATTGCTGCGTATAGGCCATAATCACCCTCTCTCCATCTCAGTGAGCTCATGCTAAATGACCAGACCTCTCTGGTGGCTGCTATGATTTGTCTTTCTGCTGTGCATCACGTTATACCTCACATTCCCTCCCTCCTTTCCCCTCCTCGACCCCCCTTTTCCTCGCTGCCATATGCTGCGCCTGTGTGACCGTCCAACGTGTCAGGCCTGACTAACGCCTTAGCAGCGAGGCTGACTTTGATTTATTTCCTCTGAAATCTAGAGGCCGAGGATAATAACACAGAATGACATTATTTGTTTATCAAATTCATGCCTGCTTTTCTTCGCCGACTTGAGACGTGATAGCAGCAGTTTACTCGCCAAACAAGCACACTCCTACTCAATTTATGATCGGGCTTTGATTAGAAAGTCTGGCACGTAACTTAAGCTCATCCAAGAGGATGCTTTTTGAAATGTTGACAAAGCAGGAAGCGGAGAAGAAACAGGTTGATGATTTAAAGCTGCTATCCACAATAATCTTTTATGAGACAAAATCATACTATATGCCTCATCGATCAATAAATCAAACACCATTTCATCCCCCCCAAAAAATGGAAAATGGTTGAAATGACTGCTTAAACGTGAACAATCCATTTGTTGACATTTTCACGCATTGCATTGTGGGATGTGGACTCACGTAAACAGATTCTTAAGATGCGTTCACACTGGAAGCGACTTCAGCGACTCGATTGCATTCAAAATCAATGTAAATGACGCAACGTCAAGCAACCTCCCTTCAAGCGACGCGACAATCGCAATTCCAGCGACTCAATCACACTATCTGAGTCACTGGAAGTCGCTCAAAGTTAAAAATTTGGACCATTTAAGCGACTTCCAGTGACGCTGTGTTGCGTAATCCAATTGGCAATGTGTTTTTAACTGACGTCACTTCCCCAGTAGCGGGGTAGATGAAGCAATTAAACGAGCAAAATGTGTGACTACGTTCAAGGGACTCATCACGGGTGATTTAGGCAACTATAGTCGCTGAAGTTGTGTTCGGTTTGAACGGACCTTCACCGTTTTTCGTCAGACAAGGAGAGCAATGTTTGTCTTGACACCATTTTTGTTCCAGTCTGTTCCCGCCATTCTCCGTGATATCAGAAAAAAGTAAAAATACTTCTATGCATCCATCTCGGCGCCTCCACAGCCCATAAAGCAGGGGTGTCAAAGTCAATATCGTTCACGGGCCAAATACAGAGCAGTTTATCTCAAGTGGGCCACAGATTTTAGGTGGGAAAAAGCTCAATCTCAACATTAATGTTGAGATTGAGCGTATAAATGATATATAAAGAGTGTAAGGCACCGTCAATATCCAACCAGTAAATGATCCCTGCAGAATCTCCACTTCCAAACTGTGATTTTGTTACAAATTATTGTATAGGAAGTTGCAAGATTTCCAAAAATTTGTCAGTTCTTCCCACAATTTGCGATTATATATGACTCTGCTTGTGTGATATAGGCACGGGAAATATGTGAGCACCTGCAAATATTGTGTAGTTTCATTAATGAAATTAGATGGGTTGAGAAATCAAAAACTTCTATATTTGGTATTTTGCACATTTATGATTGTTTTCTTTGTTGTTTTTACTTTCTCCACGTGGGCCAAATTTTATGCTCTATAAGGGCCACATTTGGACCCCGGGCCTTGAGTTTGACATTGATGCCATAAAGAAATGCTTGAATCGAAGAGCAAAGCCTCTTTGATTTATTGATATATGAGCCCTACACCAAGTCTTTATCTAATAAGTGTTGTGGGTAGCAGCTATAAATAAAACAATTCAATGATTTACTCAGTTGTAAGAATTTGGTCTAATCTAATGAACCGGTCCATCATCTTCACATTTAAATGCTATGAT
Organism: Gouania willdenowi; assembly: GCF_900634775.1. Lineage (NCBI taxonomy): Eukaryota > Metazoa > Chordata > Actinopteri > Blenniiformes > Gobiesocidae > Gouania > Gouania willdenowi. Next base: position 14,212,290 of record NC_041061.1, on the reverse strand, counting down.
CACCTGCTCTAAAACATCTTGTTATTAACGTTTGATTTTTGATACGTCCCACATCATGAAATTTGCAAAAATCAAAAAAACAATTAGCAGTTTTAATTTGGCTATTGGCCTTCGTATTCACAAGTGACTGTTTGTTTTAAAGCACCACCTTCACCTTGTATCAGTCTCATGAATAGTATCTCCTGGAACACAATGCTACTCTGTAGAAGCCAATAAAAGCGTTAAAGGCAAAGGACAATCGCAAAGACAGTCTGCCTGATAACAAAGAACCTCACCAAATAACAAACGACTGAAGTTGGCTTTCTTTTCTCCAGTGTGGGAGAAGCTTGGGTGAAAGAGTGGGGGAGCACTTGCCAGCATGTTTTATGGCTAATTGAAGCGTTTGGAATAAAACGGCAGCAAAATGGCACCCTTTAGAATTGGAGCAGGGTTAATATATTGTGATCCCACAATTAGCCCAGGATTGTTAAGATCTCTTTAATTCGGTGAGGTCCATTAAGCGAGACGGGCAAGAAAGTGTTCCTGCCGAGACAGTTTTTCTTCTCTTGTCTTTGTTCCTGTGGTTCTCTCTTTCCCTCGACGGTTTGCTGTATTTATCAGTGGAAGTGGATTTGGCCATCAATAGGTTGCCAGGTTTCGCTGTTTTTTCACCGTTTTGACGTCAATTCAGATGAGGGTTTTTGTTTGGAAGTACACAAGTGAAATCACCAGAGTTGTTGACTACAGATTGCATTTGGTTTCGAAACGTCAAGATATGTCGTCATTCAGGCTTGGATATTTGATCACTTTGGCTTTCCAAGGTGGATGGAGTCACTGAGGCATTGCTCTCCTCCCTGTGTGTAAAATTAATTATGTGAATCCCAACTCTCAAGCTCGCTCATCACAAAGAGAGATTTCGCAATAGTCTCTTTCAGAATAGAAGCTAATTTGTTTTGGACCTTAAGTAGAGCTCTTTTCTTTAAAAGCTTATTTGCAATGATTGGAAACTCTGCTGACTTTGTATGTGTGCTATGCTGGGATGAAGGCTATGTTTGGTTGAAGCCATCATCTTACCTGCTCAGGACTCTGGGTAATAACATGAAATGCTGGAAATAACATAGCGAGCATTTCTACAGCACCAGGTTCCAGCACAATGGATTTTAAAGCCCCCCACACATAATTAAACAGCAGGCCCACCTCATACAAAGCAATTTCCTGCAAGGTATTTGCATGCCAGTGTGGCATGGCCCCAATCTACACTGTTATCTTTGAGAAATATGTTCCCTTTATCATTTATAATAATTACCAAGTGTTCTCATGTAGACCAAAATCTATTCAGCTTGCAATCAGATTACCTTCATCCTCACTATTAGCTAACAACGTGAAGATACGTGTCATAAACTAAAGCTTTAAAAATAGACACTATCTCATTGGTTCTCCAAAGCTTCCCCGCAGAAACACCAAAAACAATGAGTCATTAATTCAGTCATTTGTTGAAAATCAAATTTGCAGATCAGACTAGTGGGTTGAATTTTTTGTTTGGAGGCGCGTCTCACCCGTGAGGAACACAAATTCATCCCCCTCACGTTTTACAGAGGGATTCATTGTTGAAAACGCATTGGTGCAGGTAGATTGATTGAATGGTGAAGCCAATTGACGAATCCGCCGTTCCGAGAAGGTAAACAAAGAGTTAACAGCAATGAGTAAAGTGTAAGTAAAGTGACGAACAATGAGTAACAGGTGGCCAAAAAAGTCCATAACTGGCAAAGTGACTAAAATGGGCTAAAAGCAGTCAAGAGAGGCAAAAAAATTTACAAAAAAGAGGAAATGGGTGGTACGTAATGGCAAAAGGTAGCTTAAATGGCCAACATGTAGCAAACAATAGTAAAAAGGGCAAAAATTTGGAACAAAAAGAAGGAAAATATAGGGAAAAAAATGAAACAAGTGGTATTTATTGGGCAAAAGGTAGCTTATTTGGATGAAAAGTGGCAAAAAAAACTAAATGATTAAAGAATCAACAACAATTTGATATAAGTGGCAAAAAGAACTTGCAAAAATTGAAAATTTAGGAAAAAATTATATTTAATGGCAAAAGGAAGCTAAAATCTGAGAAAACAAAAAATGGTCACATTTTTTAAAAAAGGGACAAAAATGGAAGAAAGAAAGTTGCAAATTAGCGAAAGAAAAAGGTAAAAAAAAAAATGGGGGGGGGGGGTTTCCCCTTTTATGGTTTTCAGTAGGAATAATAATTAAAATTAAGACAAATAGCCATATGTTGAGTATCACTGACTTAATAACAGCTTTATTATGGTTTTAGTAAATTAATGTAATAAACTAAATGTAATAAACTCACTTTTAAAATCGCTGCTCTACTCCTACTTGGTGGGAGAAGTTACCTTTGCACGTAGGATAACTCCAAACCAAGAAGTACCAGCTACACATGGGATTCGAACCCAATGTCTTCTTGCAGTGAGGCATAATTGCTAACTAGAGAAAGTGGCACTTTTTTTAAAATTTTTTATGATAAACCCTGACTTTGATGTCCACACAGGCCTAATAATAGATATACATTGATGATAATCCCACTGTGTGCGTAAAGGGATTTGTTCATATGACTGCAAAACATCCTAGGGTGACAATACAGTTTATCTCTCTGTTGTCTTAAAATCCACCGAGCTTTTATGGAAAAAAAACCCCAAAACAAAACGTTCACTTCATTTCACAATATATTTGGATACTATATTATTTTCCTTTGTTGACACGTACAGTTATTCCCATAAACTTTAATTTGTTCTAACCTGTATCTGTTTACTAATCTCTCATTCTTTTTATTTCTCCACTGTAGTTATAATCTCAGCCATTACACATACAACTGTAGTAGGCACACAACTTATCTAATATATCACAAATGGAGCTGAGGGGCCAGAACAAGCCATATTCATTATGAAATGTTAATGGTATCAGCTGTAATGCCAGCATATGAAGTATTTTTTTTGCATTAGTTTGTTCTCCTTGTCTTGAGGAGGTTGCTTTCCAACATCTTGTCAACAATGTAATCATAAATTCTTGAGGTGACTAGAGTCCACTTCATTGCAATTGTTCCTACTCACAAACAGCCACTACATCCCAACACACTGCATGCCATTCCAGGCTTTCGTAAATACTTGCTTCTTGTCAGTCCTGGTAATGGGTTTTTGGGGAGCGATATTATTTTGGTCCAGTAAGCTGCCTGCTTAAAATATGAGTGACAGGCTTGACTCTGGCTGTCGGAATAGATTGAGCTCTGCTGCTCCAAAAAATGTACCCACTATATTCAGAATCTGAGTCTTCAATACAGCCACCCACCACCTTTACTTACATGAAATTGAAAAAAAAGCTGAAACTTCTCCTTACTCAAATATCCTATTTTTCCTCCCTTTTTTTGTGTCTGTCTTCCCTTTTTTTTTCCTCTCCTAAGAAGATAGATGAAGAAAATGAGGCCAACTTGCTGGCAGTGCTTACAGAGACCCTGGATAGCATCCCGGTGGATGAGGACGGATTGCCATCGTTTGAGGCCCTGGCAGATGGGGACGTGACCAATGCCAGTGACCAGAGCTGTCCCTCTTCTCCTGACGGCTCACCAAACACCCCAGAGCCCGAGGAGCCTTCCTTGGTAACATCACTAGCTTTTGTTGTTATTGTTGTTGTGATTCCTGCCCCTACTGCAACCATCATCATAGTCAATTCACAAGCTCGTACTGTAGCATGACCTCCAGGCGTCTTGGAAACGGAACCGTAGTCTGCTAGACGATGCATTATCCCAGACTAAACCTGCATGTTTGGGCCACATTGTAAACATTCATGCCAGCATGTAGATTCATGACCAATCTGAGCGTTAACATAGGTTTGTGTAACTTAGTTGTTGTTTTGGCTATTTTTGTTTTTGTTTTTGCAATTTTATATTTGTATTGTGTATTTTTGTTGTAGCTTTTTACATTTTTATTGTCACTTTGAGTGTGTTTGAAATAGTTTGGTGTATATTTGTTGTTGTTTTGTAGTAATTTTGTGTATTTATTTTATTTTGTGTGTGTTTGGAGTCATTTTGTGTATTTCACTCTCATTTAATGTGTTTTTGTTTTTGTTTCGTGTGTTTTTTTAATTTTTTTGTTGGTTTGGGTATAGCGATCTTGTGTATTTCTTTGGAGTAGTGTGTTTTTTTTGTTGTCTTTTTTTCATTTTGGATGTGTTAGAAATATTTTTCAATTTGTTATTTTGTTGTAATTTTGTGTGTGTTTGGAGACATTTTGTGTATTTTTGCTGTTGTTTTGTGTTTTCGTTGTCATTTTGTTCATTTTTCAGTTATTTTGCAGATAGTTGCAGTGATCTTGCATATTTTTTGGAGTAGTTTTGTGTGTTTTTGGTTTCCCTTTGTGCATTTTTTCTGTAATTTTGGGTGTATTTGTGATTATTTTGTGCATTTACTTTGAAGGATGCATGTGGCCCCGTTAATATTAATGGTATTGTTGCTGGTGTATAGCAGACATGGAAAACTGGCGGCCTGGGGTCTACATGTGGCCCTCTCACGAAATGCACAAAATGACAGAATCAGGCAGCAAGCAGGTGTAAAGTTCATAATCAGTCCATTTTAAAGAAAAAAGCCAAAAGCAAAAATCCAAAAAGGCCCGAGGAAAACCAGGGAGCAGGGTACAAAAGGCAGCGGGACATGAGGAGGTTGACATTAACAATGAACCGCAATCATTCTGTGTCCAAGCACGCAGCTAAAGAGTGCGTGTCTTTTTTTTAAACATGAGACAGCTTATCACTCACAACCCAAACACACCGACATCACTGGGAGGTGGAGACAAATAAACAGACAGATAAATTGACTCGCAACACACAAAACAACAGCAACAACAAAAAAAAAAAAAACCAAATGAGAGGAAAATATGCGAAATGATTTCAAAAACACACAAAAAGGCAACAAAACAAAATAACATTAGATACAATTACCAAACGACAACAAAAACACAGAAAAACAATACACAAAAAAAGTCTGCAAAATGACCACAAAATATACAAATTGACTCATAACACACAAAAAAAACAAACAAATGAGAGGAAAATATGCACAATGACTTCCAAAACACACAAAATGTCAACAAAACAAAAAAAACATAAAATTAGATACCAATTGACAACAAAAACACAAAAACGAATACACAAAAAAAGTCCCCAAAATCACAAAATGACCACAAAAATACATATATTGGCTCATAACACACTAAGCAACAACAAAAAACAAATGAAATGAGAGGTAAATATGCTTTATGACTTCAAAAACAGACAAAGCAACAATAAAAACAAAGAGAGAAATACTCAAAATAACCAAAAAGACATGAATGACAATGAATTTGTGTTGTCATTGTTCTTCCCTGTATTAATGCTCACATTGGTCAATATTTTAAATGCTGACATGGACGTTGAATGAGTGGATCAAAAAACATTTTTGTGGCACCGCATTGAAGAAAGTTTTGCTATTGTGGTACACATTTATTGCTATAAAGGTTTTAGCAGGTCTATTATTTTAGTACACATTGCATATAATCAAGTGTAAAAAACAATGTTCATATTCAAAACAATTGTTCCCCTATGTCTCCTTGCTTTTCCCTTTTCGACTCTGTTTGGGTCCAATTGCAGCTGAAGAAACTCCTGCTGGCGCCCACAAACTCCCACCTCAGCTATATTCAATACACAGGTGGCAAGGCACAGAACCATGCAGCCAGCAGCAACCACCGGATCAGACCACCACCTGCCGTCGTCAAGGTAGGGACACACACAGACGCATACACACACACACATGCACACACACACATTGAGTTTTGTGCTCCTGTACACCAGAGCGTCTGTTTATCTCGCTCCCTCTGTCTTGTTTCTAGTTTTTCCACCCTCCTTGCCACATTTTTCTTGTTTTGGTGGCCGCCTTCAGAAGACGTTAGACTACTGCTCAAGCAGTCACTATCCCAGGGGGCTATCCCGTAATGAAAACAGGCTGATTGCTGTTGGGCTTTCTAGTCGAGGCATAGGGAATGTTGTCTCATTAGCTCAACCACTTATCCGCCATGGTATGGAGCCTGTTTTGGAAAGAAAATACGTTCGGCTCTCTTGTAGTGAGATTAATGTCTTGAGACAAGATCAAAACCTTTGATCTAAAGTTTTCATCTGTCAGGAAAAAGAAACGTTTTTATTTATTTTTTCTTAAAGAGTGGAGGTTTGATTATGACCAGGGTTAGGGTCAATTTTAATTGTAATCTCGTAATTGATAATTAATTACAATAATGGTATATTTATGATTGTAATTGAAATTTTAAAAATCTGTTGCTGTCGTATTGTAATGGAATTGTAATTGAGTTGAGGTAATTTACTTTGTAATTGTATTTGCCATGAAAATTCTATAAAAATGGTCAATTATAATTTAATGCAAAACTTACAGTTCTGTGTACAGTTCTACACATACTGTATGTAGTTAACAATTTTACATTTTACCATTTAATCGAAGGGTATGCTGACACAAAAAGTGTATTTCACAGCTGATTTAGGACCCGTTATCATAAGAGATGCTAACAGAAAGCTAACACAAGAGGAAGGTTAACTTTCATTAGGTTATTTATTTCAGGCTTTAGTAATTGAAAATGTAATTGTAATTGACTTTCCGATGATAAAAAATGTAATTTAAAAAAATGCTGTTCACTGTAATCGTAATTGAATTATAATTGAAGATGGGTAATCAAAAACATAATTGTAACTGAAAAATGTAACTGCCCCCAACCCTGATTATGACTATACTGTATGTAAATTGAGTTTGTTTGCAAATAATGTTTGATTATAGGGCTGCACGCATAGAGGACTTGTTTTGTTTTTCTTCTGGAAACACTTTCACTTTAAGGTAAAAAGTCGTCTGTATCTGATTGGATTGTGAGGTAAACGCATCACAGACAGACGCGCATGTGCTCCGCAACCAATGCAGTGCCTTAACCTTACTCGCTGCATCTATTTTCATACTGTGCCTTTGAGTCATCCATTTCTAGAGCAGGGAGAATGAGGACTCCCAGAGGACACGGTGTGCTTGCAAAGAGGCACGGTTGCGCTCGGGGGGCCACGCAATTAAGATGATGGGCGTACGGCACTCCCACCATCGCCTCCCAGACAGCTGAGCAAGTCCAGTGCTCAGGCTGTTTAAGTCACTTTTTTTAGCCTCTCTGTGGCTTTTCTTTCTTTTGTACTTTTATTTCTGTGCAAAATTCTGTACTTGACAGTTTGCAAATTAGATCAGCTGCACTGCCCAACACATAGAAAGGGAAATTCTTACCCTAAGCAAGCTTTAAACCAGTCTGTTTTTTTTCCTGGACAGGCAGAGAACCCTTGGAATGGCAAAACAAGAGGGGGTTCCAGTCAACAGAACCGTCTGGTGAGGCGGCCTTGCACTGAGCTGCTGAAATACCTAACAGCCACTGATGACATCCTGCTCCACACCAAAGCCAGTGAAGCCAAGAGCACCTGGGGGGTTCCCAGTACCAGGGACAAGAGTGGCCTTGGTCTTGGTGCCTCTTCTTCCTCCTCTTCACCATCCTCATCATCCACTTCCTCGTTTTCCTCCTTGTCTTCCAACTCGTCTTCCTCGTCCTCTACCACCACAAAGAAGAAGTCGGCTGTGTCATCACCACAACAACAACAACAACAACAGCAGCAGCAACAACAACAGCACCCGCCGCAGCAGCAGCATCACCAGCGAGGTGAGGGCAGGGCTGCAGGCGAGTGTAGTATGGCTGGTCTTGGGGCTGGGAAGTGGCAGCATTGCACTCACGATGACGGGGTTGAGGAATCGGAGCGTGCCTCTATCCCAGTTGGCCACAGAACCTCCACCTGCGGCCATTCCCACCCCAAACCGGAGCACAGGTCGCCCAGTGAAGAAGGAAGGCTGCCAGGCGAAATGGGCCGCCTGGCTGCCGCTAGGTTCATTAGGTATATGCACTCTTATTCCCTCCCTCCCCGAGAGGTGAGTCACAGCTGTGAGCATTGCCGGGAGGCTGCGGGTGCCACTCAGGCTTGTGAGGGCTTTGGCAGACAGGGCCGTAGCAATCGGGGCAATGTTAGCCGCACACCACATAGGCACATCACAGTGACTATAAAGAAAAGAGATGAGAAGGCAGGGCATCCATTGCTAAGCCAACTGCTCACCTCCAAACAGAAACCAAGCCAGTATAAGGCCAAACCATTGCCTCCCAAGCCTTCACATAGCACTCATTTGGCAAGAAAAAGATCAGAAACACCAGCCATGGCTGTTTCTAAGGTTGAAGAGAAGGAGTTCAGAGAGACCACTAATCATAGACACCAGGATGTGATCTTTGATTCACCGCCCCTGTTGTCACCTCTCACCTTAGACTTAGGGAATTGGGGTCACCACTCAGATCCTGGGCTAGACCTGGGCTTTGGACTAGTGCTAGGGTGGCCCCCCCAGGGTGTCTATGGGGAGGATTTTGTCCATGATGATGCTTGTGATGGTGTTGTTGACGATGATGATGACCATGTCATGGGAAGCCCTGCAGCTGGGCTCTTTAAGGGCCTTCCAAGCCCACTCATCCCAGACACTAGCTTTGCAGAGCCCACTCCTCCCTGCATCATACAAGGGAAAGGGCCCCCACACAGACAGGCACTCAGCGAGCACCCCGATGACCAGGGCCACCCATTGTTAGGTAATCATGACTGCATCCCCCCACTGGCCTTATCTCTGCTCTCTCTTCTCCCTTTCCTGCGCTAACCAATTCCAAGTTTGATTTCACTAACCCCTGAATCTAATGTGAATCTAACAGTCATTCTGAGGGCATAAACACAGTGACAGCAAACAGCCTGCTCGCCAATGCTTTTTGGTCCTCGAGGCATTCTTTAAAATTCAAAAATAATGAATTCCAATGAAAATGGAGGGGTGGGAAAAGGGGCCGAGCCTTGTCTTACAACCTCACATCTTGTATTCATAAAGACGACCTTTGAACTCTATTTGGCTGATTAAGCTGAATGTGCTGAATCTGTACATTTTTGACTCAGAGCTTGGGTGTTGCTCTTAAGCGTCGTGCTACTAAAGTCCCGTTCTCTCAGCTAGAACACAAGTTGGCCAGAGCCTCGGGCAACTGCACAAGCTTCCTTGACTCTCCTTTCTTCTTTCTGTTTCCCCCCTGCTCTGGTGTTGGTGCATGCAAATATGACCTTTTTTTCCAGGAAGGGACTCACCCATTGTCATGTGTCTTGTTTGCAGCATCGTCTCTCGTTGTCTTTTTGCCATTGTATTTGTTGTTGTCTTAAGATCGGTCTGTGAAACATATACCATCCCTTCATTTTGCCTCACAGAGTGAACAGTCTATCATAAAAGAATAAATTGTTAAAATGGGGTCAATAAAATAAAAACAATGTTTGTACAAAACTGTCCGTAGAGAGACTTTCTAACCAGGAATGGGTGTTTTTGTAAAAATAATTGCATCTTTTCACACAATTTAAGATTAACTGTTGCAGAATATGGACCTGTTCTCTTCTGCCCTGAGTGTTATACCCAGATCAATAATTACCCATGCTCCTTTGTGTTCTGCAGCCAAACCAACCACCTTGCCACTTCCTTTGACCCCAGAGTCTCCAAAGTAAGTGCAAGAAGTTTCTCACCAATATTCTAGGCAAGAAAAGCAACTTCAAACTAGAGAAAAAGACAAAAACTGAGCAAACATTAGACTTGAATTCGAGTTGAGGCATTTTTGTGACTCATTTCCATTTCTTATTTCATTAAAGCTTTTTACATTTTATTTATAGTTGTTAAATAATGGGCTGTTATGTTTTTGTCTTTCAGTGACCACAAGGGATCACCTTTTGAGAACAAAACCATTGAACGCACATTAAGCGTGGAGATTGCTGGAACACCAGGTAAGACCAGTCTCTAAGATGTTCAAAGGTAATTGATAATCCCAAAACCTGCTTTTACGTCTCACCTGTCTGTTAGTAATGCTGTTAGTAATGGGTTAACAGCTTGATTGTTCACTCACAGTTCAAAACTTCAAGGTGAGGAAATGGAAGATCCACTTTTATGTGTTCTAGTATTGATCAGGGCTTTCCAATCTTCTCAGGGTTTTCCCATCATTCACCACTCCCCCTGCTCTATTTCCCCCACTGAGGACTTAATATGCCTTTAACTCTCTGCTAGATCTTAACACTTAGATGACTGACTGCTCACTTAGCGCAGATGTTATAGGAAAATTGAAATTGAACGGTTGTTACATTAAGCTTTACCGTGCAATATGTTTTTGCTCAAGGGATTTCAAACATAGTCTCTTCAAGTCTTCATAGCACAATTGTCTTTAAACGTCATTTTTAATGAAAGGAAAAATTATGTACTTTTGAAGTTGCACTACAAGACGTTGTCTGTAAGTTAGCTTTGTAATTGTTCCAGTGTCAGTTGTCACTGAAAATATTTTCTTTTTAAAGTAGAATATTTATACAAGGGAAATGTTTACACGCACAGATTTTATTTCTTCTAATGAGTGTTGTATTGCGGTTAACCCTTGTGTGTACACTTCAAGGGGAAAAGGAGGGTGGCTGAAACCTAAAGTCTGGTGGTTCTTAAGCTCTAGAGTGATTAGAAATAGTTAATATTCCTCCGGTTTAACTGCTCGTGGGGTGAATTTTCGACCTGTGACCACATTCAGTGTCCGTTCTGATTCACTGAGTGCCCTTTACAAGCACGGTTAAACATGGACTTTTATCTGACTATACGGTCTTCTGCAATGCAGGTCCGTTTAGGATTACATATTAGCAAGAAAGTCATTTGATTCAAAAGTACTGGGTTACTGAGCCTTTTTCACACAGAGCGATAAGATTGGAGCTCAGTTGTTGTTTGGCCTTGTGTACCAGGATGCAATGGTGCAACCCATTAGGTTTGAGTGACTTTCAAAACAATAGAGTTTATAGTGATTGTGCTTGTAATGAGATAAAATTCCCCTGGTAGGTGGATCCATCACCCAATTTTAAGAGAATTTCCCATAAATTGGTGCCAAAATAGTTCCAATTAATGCATTTATGAAGCGTTGTAGTAGCTGTGGCTAGGGCTACTATGTCTGAACCTTTTTTTGCAATGCAGTGTTACAACTGGTTGGCTGCCATCTCATAAATGCACATTAAGGACACTGGTAAAGGAGAATAACTGACTTTCAGTCCCACTCACTTACTCCGTTGCTTCCCCTACGGCGTCTGTGTGATTAACGATTGCTTCTGCAAATTATCGTTCATCTGCATGTTCGACTAAAAGGAACAAATTTGTCTAATTCTGATTTACTTCACCCTTCTTGCTAATGAAGTCTTGTTTATGACCCTATGCATGCTGCTTGGCACAGATGGCCCTTCATTTGTGAAACAGAAGTAATTCCGGCATTGTGTAGCATCACCTTTACTTCCTCTTCCTCTCTCATTAAAACAGTTGTAATAGACATTATTTATTTATGTTTGCATTCCTCTCAAAGCTTTGAGAAAGACGAGACACAATGTGATAAAAAATGACACATCAAGATAACAAGAGAAGTAGCTGGGATCGATTAGACATCCCCTAAAACTGCTCATGATTTCCCTAACTTTACCATTTTTTTTTTATTTATCAGACTTCTGCTCTTTCTTTCTTAAGCTGTCATTCTGGTGCAAACTCTAACAGAACAGAGATTGGATACCAAGAATTGTGATTTACAATTCACTGGCAAGGGATGAATCATGTGCATTTAAGAAAGGGCAATGAGGAGGGTAATGTGTAGGTGTGGTAACATGCCACAGTTTGACTCTAGTGAGAAGTTCTTCGCAATGAGTACACCTGTGTGTGGGCACAGAGACACGAAAAGATACAAGTCGTCAAAAGTAAGAGATTGATCGAGGGAATTCAGCATATGGGAAAAGAAAACGGTAAACAAAACAAAAGTGAAGAGACAACAGAACTAAGAAGGAATAGAGAATGCGCGTAATGGTGGCGGCTCTTTGTGTGTGTGCATTAACAATGCTATAAAGTGGGCTCATCCAATGTCTACCCATATAACTGCCATCTGTCTGGCTGTAAATCAGTAGAAATGACAGCAGAGATGTGGGGGAGGGGGGTGGAAGGTGGGGTTAGAGTGATAGAGGTATGACATCTGACAAAAACTACTTTAATTCAATTCAACTTTATTTATGCAGTATAGTGCCAATTATAACAATAAGTCATCTCGTAGCACTTGTGACAAAATATGAAATTGTTAAGAAAAAAAAACAACAGCAACAATTCCACATGAACAAGCATCAGTGACGATAGGGAAGAACATTTCCCTTTTAATAGGAAGAAACCTCCAGCAGAACCAGGCTCAGAAAAGCAGCCATCAGCCTCGTCTGGTTGGGGTTAGTGGACAGAAAGAAGAGAACAAAACAGGATAGAGAGTATCAGTGTTCAGGGCATTGTCTCTTGTGGTTAGGTTTCCACTTATGTACGATATACGCTTTTTTGAATAAGTAGTTTACATTTAGCCAGTGCTTACTTAACTAAGTACAGTATCTTTAGATATCCTAAATATTTTTATTATGTTGGGGTGATCTCAAAGCATGTATTGCCTCTGCAAATGTTTAAATGTGGCTTTGTTTTTTAATACGTATTGTCTGTAAGTCAGTGTTTTTTTTTTTTTTTTTTTTTATTCATCGGATGCATTACTGATCTTGGTTTAGTTTCTTACATGAAAAGTGATCTTTTCAAGGACAAGGAGTGAGAGAAAGACAAGACACCCGTATTAGAGCACTGCCATATTAAGTTACATCAAGCATTACATTAATCTGTCAAGAAAGCGACAAAATAGGAATCAAGATTAGCTAAAGTGAATGGGAATATTTTAAACAGGCATGTATCTGAGTTCACTTTCTATAAACTTAACTGATCATTTATACGTGCAAAGTAAGAAGGAAAAAGATGATTTGGATTCTCTTTTTAATGTATTATTATACGATATTATTTCTCCCTGTGCAGGTTTGACACCACCAACCACGCCCCCGCACAAAGCCAGTCAAGAGAATCCTTTCAAAGCATCTCTCAAATCCAAGTTGTCTTCATGTTCCTCCGCGGCCTTGACATGCAAAAGAGCCAGGCTGAGTGAGTTGGGCCCCAGCTCTCTGGCCCCAGCTTCAGGTGCCTCAGGCGGGGGCCCCACCAGGAAGGATCCTGAACAGACTGAGCTTTATGCCCAGCTGAGCAAATCGTCAAGTGCCCTCCCTTACTCCGTCACTCGAAATGCAGTTAAGGGCAGCCTTGAGGAGCATCGCAGTGCTGACAAAAACAAGCGGGCCACGCCCCAGGGCTACAGTGACCATGACTATTGCCAGGGATTGGCTAACAGTAAGAAGAATGGGGGAACAGTCTCTGTTACCATGACTGAAGTTGCAGAAATGACATTAACCTCAGGTGCCACTGCTGCTTCACTGTCTACTTCAGGCCAATTGGAGAAAACGCATGTCGAATGTAAGGACTCAGCCATGATACTGTCCTCATCCTCCCGCTCTTGTTCTTCATCTAGTGCATCACCTGGCCTTTTGGCAAAAAAGGAATTTGTCTCTGTGGACAAAAAGGCACCCTTAATCAAGGAGTCAGGGAAGCAACCACAAACCTCTCATATCCCCTCACAAGAATCCACAAATGACAGGGACCAACAGCATCATTCTGCCACCAGCCGGAAGCTTTTGTGTGACCAGGAAATTAGAGCAGAACTCAACAAACACTTTGGCCACCCATTACAAGCCTTCTTTAATCAGGGTGGCCAAGAGCGAGACCAGGGCAGCAAAACAGACAAAACTACAGCCGCTCAGTTTCAAGAAAAGGAAAAGGAAGAACACTACCCGCAGAAGTCCAGTTCCAGCTTCCTTCACCCTGGGTTTCTGCCATTCCATGATGAGCTGGAGCTGGGTGAGGGCCGTGAGAATCGTTTTCTCTACCCATGGGAGGGCACCCCTCTGGACCTACTCTTTGACTGCACCACCCCCTGCTCTCCCACTTCTTCCCCACCATCCAGCTGCTCCCCTTCCCGAGCCTCTGTTTCCCCTCCTTCCTCCCTTCTCCAGTCACCCAGCAGAACATTCTGCTGGACCAACAGTGGGCCCCGATCTCGTTCTCGATCTCATTCTGGTTCCCGCAGCTCCTCCTCTAGATACCGAAGGCGCTCCCTCTCCAGCTCACCTGACCGGCGCCGCTCTTCCTGGTAAGATATGTAGCTTTTCTTTTTGTGTTTATCTCAAATACAAACCTTTTATGTTCAAACTTCCGCTGCTCTCAAAGATTGCAAGCTTTAAGTTCCATCAGACAAATTTAAAGGAGGATTCGTTAGTGGTCAGAGCCATTATAGACCTACAGGGACTAGCATACTCAATTGTACTATTACTCCAAACTAAAAAAACCTGACGATCGAGAGGAAAAAGATCAAATGGTGTATCCAACATGAATGACAGACAATTGGCAAAAAGAAAAAAGCTCAGAACATGAAAGGTGCCAGAGGCACTGGACTTTAGAGCAGAAAGAGTTTTCATCTCCTTGCAGGGAGATTTGAGTGTTGTTTTGAAGCACACCCACTTCTAACCCTCTCCTTTGCGCTGTGCCATTTTCTGTTTGATGCTGGGGCTATTGTTTTAGGCAGCAGATGTTGTTTTTACAGTATGGTAAACGCTCTTCTTATACATCCCCAGTGATGAAAGCCAAATCCAGGCTGTGGGAATGCCATCTCTATCATCCTTGCTTACTGTGAGAACTACAGTTCCCATGCTTCTCTAAGATCGAATTCAAGTGGGAGTTGTGTTTTTTTTTCCTTTGTCAAAAGTGAGGCAAAATCGTAGGTTATGACGAGAGGGTTGAAACATATCTGGGTTGTGTGTTATTGGTCACGAAGTGTCAGAGTGACTCAGCAAGTTTGCTTCTATAGTCACAAAAAGTCAGTCTAGCCCACAGAGCTCTAGAAATTACAGTGAGCTGTGCTATCAGTGCTATTAAAGTCTTTCTCCAACAAGCTTTTTATCTTATATATCACCTGAATTTCAGCAAAATATTTCTAAGTCTTCTTTCGTTTTCAAGTTTTGCAATGCAAGATCTTTCATCTTTCCAAACTGTCTTTCTTTTGGTTCACTGAGCTTTCCAAACTTCTTTCCTTCCATTATTCAGGCCTTCCTTCTTCAGCAGCATTTCAATAATTAAGCACAAGAAGCTGAAGGAGTGTAGGGGTACAAGCGCTACAGTCAGGCCACTGGAGCCTAAACTATTGACCACGTCTTCATACAAAATAGATTGTAGGTGCATGTATATGCTAACTTAGGTGTGCAAAAAGAAGGTCTGGAGAAAAATCATGCACTCTTGCTAACTTGCAAAAGGTTAGATCAGGTTAGATTTATTTATTTCTTTATTTGAATATGTCTGTACATAAACAATACTAGTTCTTTTATACTAAGCACAGTTTTCTTCTTCCACACAGGTCTCGTCACAACACAGAATCAAATGCTTTGCGTTCCAGGACTCACAAGAGCCCCAACCCTCAGTCTCGTTCTCCTCTCAGCCGCAGGCCAAGGTGATTGTTTTAAACAAATGAGTTAACCTCCACTTTGTTATGTGTTATTAACCTTTGTCAACCTGCACGTTGCGTGCAGGCCTGATGCTTAATCATAGCCACTGCTCGCTAGCATTCTGAAGACTAGTCAATGACTAAAGGAGTTCCTGCACTCAAACAGTGCCCAAGTTGTGACACTCACTTTGTGCATGTGCACTGTGACAAACATCCTGGGAAGATATGTTTATTTAATCATGTTTTAATTTTTATAACCGATTTTCAATCACACTGATGCACATTAAAAGTGCTTTCATGAGCAGACGCTCCCAGCTGAATAAAGATGCTTATAAAATTATTTGGTCTTCCGTGAGCTAGTGCTAAAAGAACTATTTCATATGCAGAACAGTACTGGCCGAGTGCAGCCAGAGAGAGAGAAAGAACGAGAGAGCAACTGACACCATCTCAGCACTCCAAGCAGATTTGGCACCCACGTGCCTAATGACACCCGACAAGGCGGAGAGACGCTCATCAGTTGAAAACTTAACGGATACGTCTTGTGCTGGTGTCGGGTGGGGGCGAAAGTTGCACTTTCTTCTTGATGAAGCCCCAACTAAGCAAAAAGTAATGACATGTGAAGTAGTGCTGACAGTTGCAGCTGCTGAGCTTCCAAACAACGCTGCTCACCAGGGCTCCCACGGGCTTTTCCTGCAGCCTCTGTGATCTTAGCAGTAGTGAAAATACATCTTATTAACATGTCTAGCGTCATCCCTTTTTGGTACTCCTTTCTAGTGTTGGAGAACTTGGCATTATTGGTCTTGTATCGGATTCAAGGGCATTTTTACTCTGTCCTGTCTAGATCTCGGCCTGGCCGGGCTCTGGATTTTCGGTCAAGACCAGTCGAGACCAACACTGATCTCTAATTTGTTTTTCTTTGAGAATAACATTAACCGTTAGCCCACTAATTGTTCTGCCACATTGGTAATCTATTCCAGTGCCTTGTGTGTCGGATACCTGCAAAAACTCAGACATCAGTCCAATCTGATTTCTAATTGGAAATAAACATCTTTATTTTCATTTTTTTCATTCTTTAAATTAGTTCTGCACTTATCAATGGATTTATTTTTTGGAAGAATTTAGTTGAAATAATACATAATGCTGACATTACGCTGTCATTATCTGCCATCAGCATGAATACGGTGTCATTAAGGCTGTCATTAAGTGTCGCTCGCAAAATTATGACACCTTTAGAGCTATGTTGGCCTTTTTTGGGTTAGGTGGAGGAATCTAGTGGGGTTAGGTAGGGTTAGGGTAACGAACAACACTTAATGACAGCCTTCATGACACCTTGTTCATGCTAATGACAGGTATCATGTCATAATACTTCAAGTACATTGTTAACAAAAGATTTGTCAGGGTTTTTCAATCCTTGTTTTTGACTGTCAAATGTATTTAAAAAGAAAACTAAAATAAAGAGAGAATTATCTTAAAATGTTAAACCATTTCATATTTTCTTTTTTGTGAATTTTTTTTTTTCTCTTGACTCGGTCTTGACTCTCAAAAGCCTTGGTCTTGGTACAATCTAGTCTCGAGCAAGTCTTAGTCTCGGATAGTGTGGTCCTGAGTACAACACTATTCCTTTCCAATTATTAGCACTGAAAGAAATTTTAAGTGTAAAGAAAGGAGTGATGTAACGGGTGATTGTTCTTCTCAGGTATGACAGCTACGAGGAATATCAACACGAGAAGCTGAAGAGGGAGGAGTACCACCAGGACTATGAGAAGCGCGAGTTTGAGCGGGCCGAGCAAAGAGAGAGACAAAGAGAAAAAGCAATCGTGAGTCACGGCTCTGCGTCATTTTTCCTCCGTCGCTTTGTGTTGTCTAATATTAAAGTTATTTTTGAGATCTTTGACGTTTCTTCTTTCTGCAACAATGCTGATAAAAAAGAAACATGCAATCACTGTTTTGGCACAATGCACAGTCCTCCCACAGACGCACTCACACACACACACAGACTTGGGATGAGACTGCCTTTAGCCCACTGCCAAGTGCCACAGCGTCTCTCCTCAGAAAGGATTCATACAAAGTGAGTTCCTGAATGATTCAGGCGACAGGCCCTTCCTCTTTATCTCTGGGTTGTGTATTTTTAACATCTCTGTCGTCTGGAAACACTGTCAACTCTTATTAATCACACCATAGGGCTAAAATGTTATAAAGGGCCACAAACTGGGGGGGGGGGCAAGTGGAGCCGAAGCTTCAAAAAACTGAAATGGTCACTGATTCTGTCCTTGTTTCCGTTATCAGTTTCAAAATTCAATCTGATTCAGTACAGATCACATTTCCTACTTATCTCAACTCTTCCTGTCTCAGTGTGAAATTACTCTGGTCTCCAGCCGAGCGGCGCCGCTACCACCCGTTGATAAAGCACACATTAAATGATGCCGTAATGCAGATGTGGCTTGGCACGCATACATTTTCCAAGATGGAGAGACAAACAATTACGAGCAGTGGAGCTCAAACTGTCAAACACGGCTTTGGTGGCCGGTCTATCTGCCTGTCTGTCCCTCTGTCCTCTCAGTCACGTGTACACGCATAACCCCTCAGGGTGCCATCAAGAAAAGACCACCTATTTATTAACTGTCAGCAACTAAAACCCACATTCAGCAAAACTTTCTTTGTCCCAAGCGTAAGCAGTTAGGAAAGAGGGGAGAGCATAAAGCAGTCATCTGTAGTTAATCTGTATTTTTTCGCTATAAGTCAACCGGGCAAAGGTGAACTTTTATTTCCGCAGGAAGCAACTGATTTACATATGTGTTACTAGCACCCTCAAGACAGCATTGAGGATTTTAACAGGCCTCTGTAGACTCGGCCCAGTAGTGGCAAAGTAAATGAATGAATAAATAAATAAATAAATGCCAATGATACTCTATAGCTCGAGGCTTTAACCGTATTCTATGATTAGCAGATGCAATTAAACTACGCTAAAGCTATAATTGCAGCCCAGTGGAGTTTAGTCCTGAATTATTCCACTGTGACCCTTGTGTCCTCTTGAGTTTCAAGGAAATCCGTGTTTTTTTTTTGTTTGTCTTGTTTTTTTTGCCCCGTGGCTCACAACTGCTGCTTTTATACTCTTGCCTCTCCGTTGGATACAATTCTTTTTTACCAAAGTTTTCATTTACTGGTAACTATCGCACCAGGTTTTCTGTACATTATGACTTCTCATAGACAAAGGTGTAAAGAGTATTGATGTATCCTACTCAAGTAGAAGTACTGTCGCTTGATTTAAATTGTACTGGAGTACAAGTACAACTAAGTCATACATAAAATACTCAAGTAAAAGTAAAAAGTTGCTCAATTAAATAGTACTCAAAATAAAAGTTACTCATTACTTTCACCCCCATGTTTATTTTTGGTAATAAATCTTGCCACGAAGGCATCTGTATAAAATAAAAGGTTTGTAGTAATGTACATTTATATATATATATATATATATATATATATATATATATATATATATATATATATATATATAATAACACCAATGAATTCAATTCAAAATAATAAAAAAAAAAAAAATTCTCAGGCTCTAAGTATACAGTAGCTAATTTTATGAACTCTAAAACTAAGAAAATAATCAGCATTCAATGCTGTTTTGGCACAATACATTACGTTTAATCTAGTTGAATTTGATTGTTTCATTTTTTGTAGTTTCACAATGTCCGCTGATCATTTTAAAACAAAAACTTATAATTTACTCAGTAACTTTTGGGTTTAGAAATGTAACAAATTACTTTACTTTTCTTAAAGCTGGGGTATATAAGTTTGGTTATTTTTTTTTTTCATTTTATTTGGTCAAATATCCAAAATCATTTTATATTGTATTGTATATTGTTTATCTCGTCTCCTTTTCCTGGCTCTGTAAATGAGCTTTAGAAATACAGGATACTGGACTTCAGCCAATCAGAGATCTTTCTACCGACAGGGCGATCCATGAGCTGTTTTAAGCATTACTATTGGCTGCTTGAGCTGCTCGTCAAAAGTTGATGCGCGTTCTGGATCTGAGAGCAGGAACAGTTCCATGCCATTATGTTCGAGCTGAAGTCTCTAATGCGGCTTTTGGGACATTGGTTACACTGCAAAGCAAGAGGAAAAAGGAAAACCGAGGTCGAGAAGCAACAGAATAAAGGCACAAAGGTGTTCAGGAGGAACGGTGTGCGCAGTCCGCTCTGAGTCAGAGAGAGAGAGAGTGAGAACAGTCGGAATAAATAGCTTGTTAAAAATGATCTAAGGTGGAAAGAACAGACCCAATTCATCTGCAGTGTGGACGGACTGTGTCTGCTCTGATAAGCTGAGATCGGCTGCAGCTCAGCTGCTTGTGTTTGAGGAGCAGCTGTGACTCTGAGCCTCTTACTGTCTTCACAGCAGCAAGTGATACGTGCTTTCATGTCTCTAAAACATCAGGAAACTCTGAAATAGCACAAGAAAAAATTCCTACATTTGTTACTAGTCTCTATGGAGAAAACAGTCGCAAAGAGTTCCACTGTGTGCGTGTGCACATAAGAGTTTCATTCAGGAGGGGAGGGGGGAACATGGAGCGCCTCACGATTCTACATACCCCAGCTTTAAGTACAAGTAAAATGACTGATTCGGACACATACTCAAAACAGTATAAGTACCCATAAATGCAACTCAAATACAGGAACGTGAGTACTTGTAATCCGTTACTTTCGACCTCTGGTCATAGACACGAGCAGGCTTGTTTTGACGTGTGGCTGAGTCACCCCCACTTCTTTATTTTTAGACTGCACAAAAGAAGAAGCGAGCCCCTAACTTCAGACATGGCATCATTTGATAAAAATCACTCCACTCCAAGCTGATGAGTTGCAGAGAGAAAGAGGAATTGTTGTGTGCAAGGCAGACTGAAGGCACTTTCAAACAGCGCTTCAATCAGATAAGAGGAAGTGAGTCGAACCAATCACAGAGGAACACAACAGGCAGACAGAGTGCTAGGGACAAAACCGGGTGCCCCTAAGTCACAGGCAGTATCCACAGGAGTAATCAGGACCAATTCATTAGAGCGCCGTGAAAGGGAAAGAAAAAAGGACACATTCCCCTTTTTAATCTCTTTTCCTCCTCTCTGTCTTTCACTTGAACAATCAGGAGGAGAGACGGGTGCTGTATGTGGGGCGACTGAGGTCCGACTGCACCCGCACTGAGTTGAAGCGCCGCTTTCAGGTCTTCGGCGAAATAGAAGATTGTGCAGTAAACTTGAAGGATGACGGGTGAGGCCTGCAGAACTTTTTATGAATCCGTCTTCTGGTGGAGAAATCATGCATGAGAACAAGGACTTTAAAGAGTAACTGAACCCCAAAAGCACTTTTTTCTGCTGAATACAAATGTATTTTGGTATTAAGTAGTGATGTTTATTGATCTCAACATTTTAGTCAAAGTATTTCAATTTGGCATATTTTGTTGTACAATGTCAGTTATTGCCCTCTATGAGTTAAAACCAGGCTAATACAATAGTTTTTTTCCTATTGACTGAGAACAAGGTCATGTGACGTGGGCCTGAAGAACTACAAATGTATGTTTTGAGTGAATTCCGATTTATTTTTGGTTTTTATTTTATTTTCTGTTTGGTTTTTGATGTTCAGTGTTGTCGTGTTTTTATCCGTTTTTGTATATATTGTTTTGTGGAGGTTCTTCCTTTTTGTCTTTTTTTTAAAAAAACACCACAAAACAGTCACATATTTGCATGTGTATTATTAAAACATTTAACAACAATGGTCGGTTTACATTCAAATATCAAGTCCCAGGAGCTCTGTCATAAAGGTTGCGAGTGAAGGAAGTGACAGTCTACGCGCATGCGTTGAAAGGATCCGAAAGAATCAGGCCCGTGAACGAGCACTGTTAGCCCCACCCCTTTTCTTAAAACTAGCACCTATTGGTTGGATTGAGAGAAGAGTGTATAGAGGTACAGTATATTGAGTAATGAGTAGCTAGTTAACATAGCATAGATTGTTCATTGGAGATTTTATAGTATAGACTAGGTGTTTCTTAACTGCTCCAGCAGCCCCGCCCACAATCAATGCATTTTTTTTTAATTTCCCTCCCCGTGGCAGATCAAGAGAAAGCACCGGTTCAGTTACTCTTTATCTTTAGCCACCTGTTTTCCCCCACGTAAAGGACACATCACTTCTCCTTTTGAAAACTAAACTTTAAGTTAAACTAAATGACAAAGACAAAGCTTTTGCAATTCTAAAGTGTCTCCTGACTCATCTTCCAGTCTAGGCCTCCAAAGCCCCAAAGATACACCTTTATTGATTCTCCTTTGCATATAAATAGCAGAAGCATCATCTTAGATAGCCCCCCCCCTCCTCAGTTCAGTAATTGTTGCCTCACAGCGGTGCTTTTGACGCATCATTTTCTATTCCTGACCAGGGACAATTTTGGCTTCATCACGTATCGCTACACTTGTGACGCCTTCGCCGCCCTTGACAACGGGCACACCCTACGCAGGTCAAACGAGCCCCAGTTCGAGCTGTGCTTTGGTGGACAAAAGCAGTTCTACAAATCACATTACACAGACTTGGGTAAGTGCAGCTTTGTTGTTCTCTACCATCAGCCCCCTGCAGTCATGCGGTATGTTTACGTAGCTGTCAGTGAAAAGAGGGGGAAAAGGAAGAGTGGAGGATGAGGAGGAGGAGGGCTGGCAACAACAAACAACAACAACAACAACAACAACAAAAAAGCCTTGAGTGATGCTTCCAGATTAAACCATTCCCCATCTCTGAGCTGATAACAATCCCACTAGCCTGGAGTTTGTCCTTAGGGCTTAAAAGGGTGAGCAGAGTTCAGAGGTCAATCAGTGAACAAGCCAAGAATAGAGCTCCATTTACTCCCTGCAAGACGCTTCTTTGGTATCTTAAGTAGAAAAATAACTGAGTGGACTCCATTACTCACATGGGACACGAGAGATTCGCGTCTACTTTGTTGGCGTGGAAAGCACAACAATTGCAGTTGCTAAACCACACTTAGATTTAAAAACATATTGTAAACAGATGGATTTATATGAACGCAGATCTTTATTTATTTTTATTTATTCAGTTAGTACGACATGCTGTTCGGATGTTTGAATGATGTTCTGTTTTAGTTGATGCTTAATAGGTGAAATATTTCACTTTTTTTATTTTATGAAGGACATTGTTTCAATTTTTTTGTGGTTTTTGTTAATTTTCTTGTAATTTTTGTTAATTTTCTTGTGATTTTTGTTAATTTTCTTGTGATTTTTGGTGAGACCCCAGGAAGAATAGTCTTCACCAGGGGATCCTATTTCAATAAACAACATTATAGGAGGAATGATATACTTATTTTTATTTTTATTGCAAGACAAACAATACAAGTTTACACAAAACCATGATTTAAAAAAGTACAGGACGGAAGCAGATTAGTTATACAGTTAATATATACATATAAAACAAAAGGAGGATGGCGTGTGTGAGGAAAGATATACTTAAAAGCAGGGTTGCAATTACGTCTTCAATTTCCCATGTTAAACTACGATTCAATTACCTATTCCGTGACCAGCATTTTTTCCAATTATAAATAAATTACAATATTTTTTTCATCCTCAGAAAGTCAATTACGATTACATTCTCCATTACTAAAGTTCAATTACAGTTAATCACGATTACTGAGCCTTTAATACGTGAGCCCATAAAACATGACATGTGTCTTGTGTTAGCTTTCTGTTAGCATCTCTTATGACAACAGGTCCTAACTCAGCTGTAAAATACACTAAAAGCAAATATCTATCATCTAATTTCTTTCCAATCTATCGGTTATGTTGTTAGGCTTCCTAATCAATGAAAATATAAGTTTTAATAGTTTTGGTGTGAACATCTGAGCCTTTTTTTGTAAGTATACCTCTCAATTTCAATTTTTATAAAATTGTTAAAATATGGGAAAGCTTGATATGAAACACATTTTAATAATTGTTAACTACATGTGTGTAGAACTGCACATAGAACTGTAACATGGTTCCATAGTTTTGCGTTAAATTATTATTTTTTTATAGAATTTTCATGGCAATTACAATTACAAAGTGAATTATATAAGCTCAATTACAATTTACAACAATTAGGACATAATTGTAATTAATTATCGATGATGCAATTACAATTATAATTGACCTCAACCCAGCTTAAAAGCATGTGTGCATGGCACGTTTTCATGTGCTGCTGCATACGCAGATGTGAAATCCCGTAAAAGACGTGAATAAAAAGAAGGGATGGAGATGACAGAAGGAGAAAAGAAAAGAAAAGGGGGAGTAAGTTAACTCCCAGCAACCTCTCCTTTTCCTCACCAGCGCTTCCATCTGTTGCCAGCTGTTAAGCTATGGAACAAGGAAAGAGTCCTGATTTGATGTGTCATGGGACATCTATGAACATGTAGGGAGGGATGCTTGTGCACAGGGGCTGAAGTAGGAAAAAGGATCACAGAATTGCTTCATTCGTCTGCATTAAAGAGTCACGAAAAAAAACACAAAACCTCTTTTTTTCTGCTGAAGACACATGTATTTGGGTATGAAGTAGGGTTGTAGATAGATTGTTGTCCAATCCTTGACATTTTAGTCAAAAAATTTCAATTTGGCATATTTTGTTGTAAAAATGTAAGACTAAGTGCCCTCTAGGGTTGAAATCTGGCTATTACAACGGAATTTAGCTATTGGCTGAGAATTGTGGTTTTTGATGTTTTGGTGGCTTTTTACATCACGAACCACCACTGTTGGCCCCGCCCCTCCTATAAAAATTGGATTGAGAGAATTGTGATTAGAACGGTATAGTGAGTATCGAATAGGTAGTTAGCATTAGCATAGATTGTTCTTTGGAGATTTTATAGAATAGACTGGGTGTATCTTAACTGCTTCAGGAGCCACGCCCATGATTTCCAGCCGAGACGCACATCAGCCAAAACCTCAAGGTTTAGTTATTCTTTAAGTGATTCCTTGGAATGTACGGTAGTTTGTATTTTAGTCAAATTTGATGCATTTCACACCCCCCCCACACACACACACATTTATTTTTTGGTAATAAATAAATATCTCAACAAATACTTGCACAGTTGAAACTTAATTTATTTTCCACAAAGGCAAAAAAAGGACAGTGAGGAGGTGTAACAACAGGAACAATGACTGCAGACGAGAACACATCAAATACAAAAGGACAAAAAAAAAAAAAAAACAATGATGTGATTTTGCTCTGAATGTCAAAATGAATTTCTGTGATTGCAACCATGTCGGAAATGAACTGAATAAATAAATAAATAAAATAATCTGTATAAAATAAAAGGTTTTTCAAAATGTACAATTCTTTTTAAAGTATAGCTACATTTATGAACTTAAATAACCAGCATTCAATTCTGTTTTGGCGCCCTGCATTACGTTTATTCTGGTTGGTCGGCTGCGATTGTTGTCTGGTCATTTGTAGTTTCACAATGTCTGTTGTTCATTTTAAAAGAAAAAATTATAATTTACTTAATAACAGTTGGGTGTAGAACTATAACAAGCTACTTTATTTCTTTTAAAACGCACAAGTAAAGTTACTGATTTAGAAATATACTTAAAAAACTGCAAGAACCCATAAAAGCAACTGAATTCCAGTAACTCGAGTACTTGTAATCTGTTCCC
The DNA here is from genome assembly GCF_900634775.1 of Gouania willdenowi. Lineage (NCBI taxonomy): Eukaryota > Metazoa > Chordata > Actinopteri > Blenniiformes > Gobiesocidae > Gouania > Gouania willdenowi. The sequence continues at coordinate 14,187,039 of NC_041061.1, read as the reverse complement.
CTGCTTTTATTTTGAAGTGTTGTACTCTATTTTTCACTGTAAAGCTGCTTATTATTTTAAAGCTGTCGTGAATTCAAAGAGAAAGCACCGACTTTTCAATAGGAAAGTTTAACAATTCCTCTATTTGGCCCAACAATAGATGATGAGTGTTGAGGTCAAACCAATGGTGATGATTGGAGAAAACCTCAATGAAACTTTTGTGAGATGGGCTCCATTATATAAGCCATGCACAAAGAGCATCCCATCTATTAGAATTGTAGGAAAGCTATTGACTGTGGTCAGAAATGTGAAATGCTCTGCTCCGTGGGGTTCAAGAGGTCAGTCAGGAGAAAAAGAGCACCTTTCGCGGCAAATGGAGTAGTTACTATACAAATTCAAAGCGAATACTTAAAGCCATCGTGCTTTGAGGGAAGGACATGATGCAAGAGAAGGAGTTGCTAATCCGAAAGCCTTGAGCATTGACTGAGTTTGACTAATCAGTCTACTGAAATGGAAATGCCTTCATTCGACCGCCTCTTTGTCAAGAACAGGCTATTTTGGTCGTCCATATATTGATGGCACAGGGGAAAAAAAGAGAAGAGATTGAGGGGAACAAGGGTAAATCTTCAAATAGTGTTCTAGCCAAACCTCTTCCCATCCTCGACTCGTTTCTCTCACAGACACTGGCCATTAGTTTTAAGCAGAGCACCCAAGTATTTTTCATCTCTCAAGGTGTGCAGCGTGACACAATCCAGCCCTCGGCCACTGTTTTAGATCACAACCGCTGCCACGGTCAATCCCATTTCTCAAAGCTCACGGCGTGGGCTGGCTCGGGGCTTTTTGGTGCCCCACTTGTGAAGCTGTCTGTCTGTCTGCACAGATAAGATCCTCTTTTTGTATTATCAGGCTGATCGAGAGAAAGGCACCTTTGGAGGGACAGAATTGTTGAGTCCGAAGGGCGGAAGAATCACATTTCTCAAGTTTTTCTTCTTTTGACCGTCTATTTGTTTAACGACACACTTTCAAGACTTATAACTGACCAAAAGTTGTCATGTTGTTGTGTAATTCTACTTTGACATTTAGCTCACAGAGTCACAAACTAGTGAGGCACGTTTGCAGAAAGCTGTGGAATAACCAGAGGTGAAAGTAACGGATTACAACAGGGGTGTCAAACTCATTTTAGCTCAGGGGCCAAATATTAAGTTGTTTGATCTTAAGTGGGACGCAGATTCTGAGCAATTTCAACAATAACTTCACCATATTTGCACGTCCACGTATAAATGATACATAAAGTAAGTTAGGCACCGACAATATACAAGCAATAAGTTACAGATATCAGTCCCTGCAGGATTTTCTCTTTTAAATTTCATTGATTGATTGTGACTCATTTTTATTTAATTTCGGGAAATTATGAGATATATTTTCAGGAAAATTGAGTCTTCTCAAGATTCCAGATTTTGATTTGTCACATGCTCATACAAATGTGCAGTGAAATGTAAAAGACTGTCCAGCAAGGCCATGCAGCAACAACAACAAACACTCAAATTAGTAATACACATAAATGCAGAAAAAAAAAAAAATATATATATATATATAACACAATGCAAAAAAATTAAATGTTATATGAATGCGCAAACATAGAATACAGAATCAAATACTGTAAACAGTGCAAGTGTCAACGTGTTAAATATGCAAAGTTCATAGTGACCAGTCTTTTGGACAACTTGAGATTTAAAATGACTGCAGTCATGTGATAAAAGCATTGGAAAATTGTGATCCTCCAAATATTGTGGATATTCATTGAATTGGTGTATTTAAAAAGGCTGATATATCTAAAACTGAAATATTTGTACACAATAATTTGTGTTTTTTCCGGCCAAATTGAATGGTCTAAATGGCTGGATTTGAACCCCAGGCAAAAAAAACTACCGGTAGTAACTTGTACTTTGAGTCCTATTTAAATGAGCTACTTTTTACTTGTACTTGAGTATTTTATGTATGATTTACTTGTACTTGAGTACAATTTCGATCAAGTAACAGTACTTATACTTGAGTAGGATACATCACCTCTGGGAATAACCTACTATGTAACCTTTTGTAATATTTTACCTTTACATTAAACTTGGCCAATGCTTGTGGTTGCTCATTAACTCATAGTATTTTTCCATTGTCTGACTTTTCTTGTGCTGTTGTGGCAACAGTGCACTTACTGTAGTGACCTTTGCCTTTCAGCAAGTTGCGTATTTGTAAACTCTCAAGGTTAATGACATAACAGGTTTAAGATGCACACACTAGAAAGCTACACTTGATGGTTGAGGCGTTCTTTGTGCATTGAAACTCAGTGTTGGGAGTAAGACATTACACAACTTTAGTTACTGCAATATATTACTGAAACAAAAATCAGCAATATATTACTCGTTGCAATCTCAGTAATGCAAGTTACATTGAGACATTAATGAATTCCACTGATATTCCTATGAAAACATAAAAAGGAGTCAAAAAACTGTTGACACCCCTGTAAATTATACCCCTTTTTGTGGTGTAGAAGAAGAAACTGGTCATTGTGATATAATATCAATTTGGCTATGCTCAAATCACAAGTTATTTTATTATTTAGACAGTTTTTTGTTTAAGTTCTACAGACTTTTATTTGGTATATCGCCTTTTTACTTAAAGAAGTGTAATTGTAATACAAATATTTTACATTTGTATGCCTGTAGCTAGTATTATAAAATGTTAAGTTGAGGTTTCATTTGTTCAGACAAGGTTTTCAGGAAATTTTTATCTCCCGACATGTTTCGACTGTCAACTGCCGGTCTTCGTCAGAGTAGTTCTGCTGATCGCCTTTGATGGTTCCTTTGAAGTTTCATTTGTCTTCCATGTGATAGTTCCAGTGAGATTAATTTTGTCTTCTTTTATAATAGTATGTTAGGCTGAGGTTTTGTTTATTCAGACAAGGCTTTTCAGGATTTTTTTTATCCAACTGCCAGTCTTTGTCAGAGGAGTTCTGCTGATCGCCTTTGATGGTTCCTTTGAAATTGACACTTCAAAGGAATGTCAGGAGATAAAACATTCCCTGAAAAACCTATCTATCTATCTATCTACGTATCTATCTATAAAGCAAGTAACCTCTGTCTCTGTGCATTTGTGTAAAATATCTCTAGTATTATAAAATGTTACAATTTTAGAGTAACTTGCCCGACACTGTTGAAACTAAAGATTAACTTTTTGATTTCTGATATTTTTTCTTAGACTCGCATTCGGACGACTTTGATCCAGCCTCCACAAAAAGCAAGTATGACTCCATGGATTTTGACAGCTTGCTGAGGGAGGCCCAGCGCAGCCTGAGAAGGTAACCAGCTACGTGGCACAAATGAGGGACTCCTGATGATACCTCAATGTTGTTTCTCGCGACCCTTTGACGACGAGACAACGAGACTACATTTTACTATACTCTTGTCATAGAGTAAAAGAAGAATAAGTCTATAGACCTATCAAATATAAATGAATATATCAAAAATGAAGTTTACATGAACATAGCTGCTGAAAGAGCTGGGAAAGAGACAGTGCATTCTGGGAAAGCCGGTGAATCCTCAGAATCTGGTGTACGGGTTTTGATGTGCTCGACTACTACTACTACGACTGCTGTGGTGCGAGCATCAGTGGAAGGAAGAAAAAAGAAAATACTTTATTTTTTTCTCCTAGCACTACAAGACCCACAATTCTTTGGGGGTGAAAACATGCAGCTTGTTGGCCAGATTTTTATTTTTATTTTTTCTTGGCTGTTTTCTTTTTTTTTTTTTCAATCAAATCTGGTTTTAGGATCTGATGTTACATTGCAAACAAGAAGCATTGGGAATTTTATCTTGAAGATAAAATTCTCAACGTAACATCACTGTCTACATTTTTAAGCGTAATGTAGAAATGTATTTACAAATACTATGAAAAAAAAGGAATATTTTTTATTTTCTGTACATATTAAGGTTCTTTATTTGTTACAGCTATGCACTGTAAAATGCAGCCTTTTTTTAAAATGTGGGGAGAAAATTTCTTAATTCAGAATGTCTATCTGTAGTGATTACAATACTTGTGAAACATATTGTAAAGCTACAGGAAGTGTAGAGGACATGACATGATTGTAAAGAGGAGAAAAGAAGAAAAAAAGATGTGTGTGAGTGCTCATTTTGCGGGAGCATGTGAACAAATGTCTTTTTTTTAAGTTATTTTTCGGGTTGGGGGGTGGGGGGTGGGGGGGGGTTGTAGGGGTGAAAGCAGTCAACCATGTATAGATTTCTCTGTTTATAAAGTTTTCTCAATCAGTGTTTTCGCTTGTACAACCGGTGTAAAGTGCATTTTTAAAAGTGTTTTTTCATGATCGTAAGAAGTGAACCCATTTTTATTGTTTCTGACAAAAATCACCACATTTAATATGGATATATTTATCTCTACAGATAGATATATTATACATATATATATAAACGCTCATTTGATTTGATCTTTTCTAATTGTTTTGGTTATTTTTGATTACCCCCCTCCATAACAGAGACAAATGCATTCACACCTTTTTAATCACCACATATTTATGTATTTATTCTGAATCAAATATTTATGAGCTTTTTTTTTTGTTTGTTTTTGTTTAGTTTTTTTCTCAGCTCACATTAAGGAATTCATTTTCTATTTATTTTCTTCTGTAACTCACTCGACAGGGTGTACAGTCGATGGTTCAGTGGGGTTAATGTGACCTTTTATGCCTTTCTGAAACAATCAAAAACATTCATCTGATCCCGTCACACCCTCGTCTTTTGAGCCATTTTGTCCTTTCGTGTCCATCGGATTGTGTTTCTAGGTAGAAACACTGAACATGGAGCAATAAAAAGAAGAATTTTGCTGGAGTTTTTTTTGTTGAACCACTGTATACCACTCACGCTACTGTTTCACTCACTCACGCTTTGATTATGTGAATGCCAAATGAAAGTTTACAATTTCCTTTTTTTCTTTCCCCTGAATTTTTTAAAAGATCTTGTATTTGATGTACAAAATATATATACTACTAATATTGTTCACAATAATTACAAGATGATTAATAATTCTAATGATGATAATATAAATAAAAAGGGATGGAAAAACTATATTAAAAAAAAGCAATAAATTATTTTTCAGAGTTGTATTTTAGCTCCTATTGTGTGATTCTTGGACTTAGACCCATTACCCAGTCACTGGTTGCTCTATAGGATGAGTGTCAAACTCGAGGCCCGGGGGCCAAATCCGGCCCTTCAGAGCATTTGATTCGGCCCGCATGAGAAAGTGAAAATGACAGAGAAAAAAACATGAATCATTTTGTAAATTACTAATTAATTCAGTTGTAAATTGAAACACATTTTTTTCTGCAATTTTTCTCAAATTATTCCACAAAATCTCCCCAAATTAAACTAAAATTTGTCAAAAAATTGAAAATAATTTACTGTTTTCTGTCACTTATTGCTAAGATATTGTTGATGCCTTCTATACTATTTAATTTGTAACGGGAAGTGCAAACTTGGGCACATTAATGTTAAAATTGTGAGTTTTTCCACCTAAAACTGGTCCGTATTTGGCCCTTAAACTAAACTGAGTTCGACACCCCTACTATAGGATGTCTCCATTCCAGAATCTTGGCGTTTTCATCACCTGTGCGGTAAAAAGACTTGAGTTTCTCCCAACCCCACCTGCTCTTCCCTTTAAAGATGTAACTGAAATCTCTGTGATTGTAATGCACGCATTAAATTGTGACATCTGTGCAAAAAGAAAAAAAAGAAAAAAAAATGTGACCGACTTTAACCTCCACCGTGTGTGTAAAAAAAAAAAGAAAAAAGAAAAAAACGTGTCGAGTTCGAAACCTGTTTGTTGTGTGTAGTGCATGGCTCATCCAGGATGACAAGTCGGTACAGCGTGCCACCACTTTTAAATATCTGCCTCTCAGCCGTCTTAACTTGGCAGGTTTTTAAATGACATTCTGTAAAGCCTAAGCCTAACGCATGCAGCACCACTTTCTATCACACACACACATGCACCAACAGACACACTTCTCCCACCACACACACACACGCACACATCCCATTCAAAGCCCGGATATCACAGCACCATCAACATGACATAAAAGGTAACCTTGCGGTTTCTAGTTCAATTAATATCCCGTTTCCAGTGCGAGCCAAGTAATGAGAGAACAAGTTTCCATCAAGGGTGGGAGTAAAAAAAGAAAAGAAAAAAAATGCTTGAAATGAAAATCTTTGCTAATCACAGACTTCCTCGTGTATCTGGAAAAAAAAAAACTGCAAATTTCTACAACGCAGCGAGGTGAAAATTTGTTAAATGAAAGTGAATCAAATGAATACCTTTACCTGTGTTTATCAGACACTTTCACTCTTTTTCTTTTTTTTTTGCTGTCTGTATAGCATTTGGGTAATGGTGTCGTGTCCCATTTGATATAGATGTGGCTTTAATCATTGTAACAAAGAATTGCTTTGTAAATTGCCTAGAGTAGCAATATATTATAACACCTTAACGGTTCAAATTTTTCAATATGACCCCAATGAGGACTTTGCCACTGCTTTCAACGTTTTGTCGGGAAATCATGTTTATCTTTTTATTTTTGAAGGACAATATGTGTGCATGTTTGTGTGCGAGTGTGTGTGTGTGTGTGTGTGAGGGGTTTAAAGAATGGGTTCTTGGTTGTTACCTGTTTGTGTCCTATCCACGTTGCCTTTCTTGCCAAGTCCTTACCAATGCCTTTGTGGTTCTACCTATTGTACGACTTTTCTTGTGACTTTTATGTTTATGTGCAATTCTCATCAGCCTCACCATGCCAATAAAGGGAACTGTGTTTGAAATAAACCTTACCTTTTTTTTTTTCTTCTTCTTTTTTTTAGCTTTATGACTTGCTTTTTATCTTCCATTCTTTCGTGACAAATGTCCCCCGTTGTACCACTTTCACTCAGCGCTGACAAATGATTATGATTTGTGCTCTTTTCGGATTACTATCAAGGAGACATCCTTGAAGTTCCTAAAAGAAAAAAAAAAAAAAGGAAGATTAAAAAGTTATGAAAACACTGCGTCCTGTTAATGTGAATTCCCAGTGAAAATATCATCCTTCTTATTCACGCGCGCGTGTGCATATCAAAATGTTCAATGAAAGCTGACAGATGTAGGAGCGATGACTCCATCCAGCCTATACTCCCTCTGAACAACTGCCTCTCTGAAGTTTTCTTACATTTTCTCTTTGAAATTCACCTGGTTTTTCGCAAGGAAAACGCTGCATTCTGTGCGTGTCCACGACTTCACTCAACACCACCAAGTTTGCGAGTTAATTAAAAAAGTTATGGAGGAACAATGTTCTGAAAGTGAATGGTAATTGCAGTAAGTTCAGGCGCTTGATACTCAGCAAGGGTTATAACCAGAGGTGAAAGTAACAGATTACAAGTACACACGATACTGTAATTGAGTTGCTTTTATGGGTACTTGTACTTTTTTGGAGTATATTTCTCAATTAGTCATTTTACTTGTACTTAAGTACATTTTTAAAAAAAAAGTAAAATAATTTGTTACATTTCTACACCCAACTGTTACATAGTAAAAAAATTTTTACGTGTCACCTACTGGGTTCACAAAGTACTGAGATTGTATATGCGCATGCATGCACATGCTCACTACCGAAAAGTGAATTTTTGCTAAAAAAAAAAAAAGTAATTTCTTTTTGTTTTCAAAGTGGACGAACACGTGTTTTATTTGTTCATCGGAGTATGTTAGGGTTAGGGTTGTAATCTCAGTACGGAGGTATACTCAGTACGTGACACCGACTATTTTTTCAGAGCATTTATTAGTTATTATTTTATATATTATTCATTATTATTGTTTGTATATTTATATTATTATTTATCAGCTACTTCAGCCTGAGTTTTTTTTTTTTTATTCTGAATTGAATTTATTCATACCTTTTATTTTATACAGATGTCTTTGTGGAAAACAAATGAACTTCCAATTGTCTTTTCCTTTTTAAGTTTATACATGAGATGTTTACTGTATGTATGTAAGGGAACCGTGGCAAGATTTATTACCAACAATAATTGTGGGGGGTGAAACTAACTAGTAACTTTAACTTAAAGTACTATTTAATTGAGCTACTTTTTACTTGTACTCGAGTAGTTTATGTATGACTTACTTGTAATTTCAATCAAGTAACAGTACTTCTACTTGAGCAGGATTTATCAGTACTGCTTACCCCTCTGGTTATAACTAAAGGTCACTTTTTTTTTAACTTTTTAATACACTACCCCACACACACACAAACGCTCTTTAAGATCTTAAGATTTGGGATCACACCAGGAGCTTCATCTCTGTCCTTTTTTTTCTACCCAAGTGAAGAGAAATATGGGAAAAATGTGCATTAAACTTTCAGGTTGGGGGTCTAATTGTGTTTTTTATTAAGGCTGCTGTTTCGCCGCAGAGAACAGAGCGGCTAGCTTTCATTTTGGCTCTGCTGCCGTTTTACAGTGGGAGGTCTCCTTCTGCTTGCCCTTTTCACAGAATGAAACTGACGCTGGAAGTGCCTCCGCTTCCATGTCGTTCTTCTTTTCACACATCTCTCCTTCCATCTGCAGACGATGGCTCCTTTTTAAACTCTGTCACGTGTCTCTGTTTTATTATTATTTACCAGGAGATAAGAAGCAGCTATCTTTACTGAAGTGGAAGTAAATGGTATATAGGCCTTGGAGATAATGGAGTGTGATGGTTGTTGTGGGACAACCAAATCTTAAAGTTTTACAACACTTTATGACTAATCTTAATTCATTTGTTTGTTGTTGTTGTTTTTGGCATCTGGCAGACTGCTGCGGCAGATGCGATGAAATCCAGTGGAGCTGTTTTAATGTTGACTACTCATCGTCTATCTAAACTGTGTTGTTGTTGAGCCACTTTAAATACACAATAACACATTTTTTCATTTTAGGATTAAGTATTGCATCACCAAACTGTTTCTAAAGTCCCATTCATAAACAAATAAATTAAGTAAATATTCAACCAGAAAGATAAAGACTAATAGATAGATAAACTCCTATCTATCTACCTAGTCCAAGGGACGAATATAGATATTAGTCACAGCTGTGTGATAGCAGTTTGTTTTCTGCTTGGTTTTTTTTCATCAAAAAAAGTTTAGTTTTTGCTTGTTTCGTTTAAAATTCTTCATTGTTTTGCAGTCGTGTAACTGTAAAATAGGTGATCTTTAGATATAATTGAGAGCCTGAGGGCTTCCTACAACTGTCTGTTAAACCGAATAAAGCCTCTGTACTTTCATTAGATTCATCACACAGGAAGTTGCCCCCCATGATGAGGAAATAGCAGTTCAAACAATAAACACGTTATTTGGACCCCTAACCCTAAAATCGGGGAATTATTCCATTTGGGGTTGAAATCAGAATAAACCAGATACTTAATTTAGATTTAAGTTTAATTCGGAATGTCAATTTTCATTCGAAATTAGGTGTTTACAAGGTCTTTTTAAAGAGGATGTATTTTTTTAAATTCTGAATTAAATGGGAATTAAAGCTGTCATGTAAACGTAGCCATTGACAGCTAGCTAGCGTTTAGGTGTGGTGAGGTGTTTAAGTGGTGGCCATGATAAAGAACGTCAGAATTCTCTTTAAGCTAAGAAAAAGAATCAAAGACATTTTTATCCACATTATGTTTTATTCAACATAATTCATATTTGTGAGTGGAAGGTGAGCGTGAGCAACCATTCTCAACGTGACGTTCTTTTATTTTCGCTTTTGTTCCTCATCGCCTGGTAGCCTCTTTTCCTTTGATTTACATTCAAACCTTGTGATTTTTGAGATTATATCAGCAGAAAGTGTTATAAATGAGCTTTTAGTCCATTTTCGGAAATGTGTAGTTTTTTCACCACGGCAGACGTCACTAACCTTTGCGGCCGTCAGATTATTACGTCACCTAGTTGAAGTGCGTCTGATTGTCAAAACAAACGTGAACGCCTTTCCCTAACTCCTCTCCTAACAGCTTTCCTTAACCCTGTGGCGTCATCCACGGGGTTATGGAAAAGTGGATAGGAAAAGAGATAGGAGGGACTGTTCGGACGCAGCCTCAAGTTTTGGTGTTTAGCTGCCAAGGATGAAAAAAATATGATCATCACAGAGCTATTGTGGATTGTCAAAAGAAACATCACACTTTCCAGTTAGATTCAAGTGTTTTATAATCACTAAAGGATTAGCCGCTAAAGGTTATCCCTGTTAGGTTTTTGTTCATTTTAGAGAAAATGTAAATATATATGCATATGCTGCACCGTAAAACGTAGAATTTTAATGACAAGCCTCCAACATTTAAAAGATTGTCGAGCTACTACCGGAAAATGGCACTTACAATAGAATGATGTATGAATATTTCGGGGTTTTGATGGACAGAGACCAAAGCAGTTGAATAAGGAAACTTTGCGTTTCACTGATATACGCAGGCTTGTTTAACGTAGCTTCCTTGTTGTCGTGTCCGGACGTCAATGTGAGGTTCAGAGTATTCTCATTTAATACGATTTGACTACAATCTCACTGGTGATTTACTGTTTTGACCTTTTCTTAAGTAGTCTATAACAAGCTGTGGCAAGAGCCCAGATTTTGCTGAAATAAACTTGAACAGATATCGAAGCAACATTAATCACAATATCTATCGCAATGATTAAAGTTAGCTGACACTGATTAGAGCTGACTAAAAGGCTGAGAGAGAATAATGACAAGATTAAAGTGTGCCAAAGACATGGGATTATAGCGAGCTGTTGGCAATCGCTTTGAAAAAGGACATCAAAGAAATAAATGCCAAGCTCTGCTGCTGTGTTTCGGAGTTCTTTGCCTCCAGTGTCCCTTCAAGCTTCGTCCAAGCCCCCCATCGCAAATGCAAACGTCCGTTCTCTCTTGCTCTCTCCCCGATATTTCCGTCCTTCTTGTGGTCTTTTATATTTCAAGGATTTCAAATGATCATAATATGTAGTAATATTCATCTGTTGGCAGGCACTGTTGGAGTTGCCGAGTGATACAAAACAAACAAGACTGGCAGAAGTGTAAGGAGCTGCGTTCTGAAGCATCATGATATCATGGCTGCACTAGCTTCTGGCACAAAGATGTTACTCAAATCAGATAGCATGCACAAACCAAGGATAATTGGTTAAGTCACATGGCCCGTGGTATTCTTTGCAGCGATCACGTGACCCCCATTGGTACTAATTTGATCATCAGGAAAACAAACACTTCCCACGGCACACTCTGGACCCATCGTGATAGATGAAGCTGCTCATTTTGTTCAAACCCATTCCGGAAAGTGGCCTTCATGAATCCAAACAGAACAAACCACAAGATGTTGCTCAGCTTTCATTTATCAAATTGTTTTCCATGTTAAGACTGAATTTTCCCCTACCAGCTTTCTATCGTATGCCACCTTATGGGAGGCGATAATGACAACGCTATTAAAACCACAATCTCCCTATCCGGCGTTCTAGTTTCAGCAGTTTCTGCTGTTAAAGAGTAATGAGGAACAGAAGGACAGTATTCTTCTTTCCCCTAAACCATCAACTTTGGGGACCGAATGTATTCTTCGCAAGATAATTAATGGCAACAGACAAATGGTGGTTGATTGAGCGACTCATCCCTCTATTTTCAATCACCATCTGCTGTGTGTTGCTGGCAAAAAACAATGTTAATTACCTCGAGTGTGCCCAAGACGTTAGCGTATTAATTAGAAAAACAAAAAAAGGAAATGTAAAAGATCCCAGTTTTTTAGAGAAAAGCAATGATGTGTGTATTTGTATAGATTAAGTTGAAAAAGTATACAATTCGGAAGCAGATTGGAGACAGGCATTGGATGACTTCGCCAATTGATCATCCAGCAACAAATCACTGTTAACTATTCTAGTGTTTCCATGCTTATTTTAGTGCACGGAGGGCCTTTGAGACTGCCGAGTCCTCTGACACATAGAAGGGACATCAAGAGAAATATGAATCCCCCTCTGCGACTGCAGGGACAGTCAGCTGACAGCGAGCGTTAGCTCTCCGGATTCAGACGGCTAGGCCTCTGCAACCATCAGCTGACCGAAAACGGATGAGAAAGAAGAGAAGAAGAGAGAGGGCTCAGGAGTCAAAGTGACATTGCAGTAATGGGGCTTCTTCAGGTTTAAAGCACCAGTGGCATCCTGCAGATACTTCGTCCCTTTTCTCTAATACTACCAAGTGTGCAGATGCCATAAGTGGCTCCTGATAAGCTCGGCATCCTAGCGCTTTCGCTAACGAGCTGGAGTACAGAGCAGCATGTAAATTTGATGATATGAGCATCATATCATCAGTAATTATTTGGCAATCATAGAGTGGCATCAATAACAATTAGGATAATTTCCATGACTACACTTCGTAATGACTTCATTCAAAATAGTGACAAATCAAATATGCTCATTTCCTTCATCCAATAGGTCGTTTGCAGTCTGTTGCTGACTGGATTAACAACATTAGGCAATGCAAAGTCATTAGGAAATGACTTAAGATGTTGTACGGCGCCATTGAGTAATTAGTAGATCCTTGGATGTTCGAAAACACATCATCTCGTGTAAAAATAAGCACTGCCTCAGTTGTGGGAGAGGATTTCACATTTATCACAGGTGAACGGTTGGAGCTTTTTCTAATTAGCACCAAATGCAGGACACCAGACTGTCAGAAAGTTTGAAAACACTTTCTGATTTCTGATTTTCTGATTCCTGATTTCTTTACTTGAAGTTTTATTAGTGCTGTCAAGAGATGGAAACAATTGTGCAATTAATTAATCATGCTTTGTAATGAATTAATCTCTTTTTTTAATCGCACCTTAAAATTGCTGAGAAATGCCCTCAACTTGAGGTATTTTAATTTCAATTACATTACTGTGGCAGATCAAAATATTGATATGTAACGAAGTGGCTTTATAAAGTTATTGTTTGTTTTTAACAGACTAGATCAGATGCAGGCGTAGACATTTACATTCCTTGTCATATTGCTGTGTACTTTTGTCAATCTCCAAACAATAAAAAATACAAATGAAATAAAACATAGTTAGCATAACATAAACAGTAACAACAATTTTCTGACACCGAACCTGTTGCTTTTTCTCTCTCCTTCAGATAAGAATATTTATCCAGTGACTTTGCTCATTTGTCAGTCACAGCGTGTTGCAGTTAACATTGTCCGAGTGTCCGTGCTCGCTGTCCATGCTAGCCACTAAAAAAAAAAAAAGCAATTAACGGCGTTATTTTTTCCTCTAAATAATTAATCGTAATCAATGCGTTAAAGTGACAGCCCTAAGTTTTATACATAATGCTGACATTAAGCTGTCATTATCTGTCATTAGCATGAATAAGATGTCATGAAAGCTGTCATTAAGTGTCGTTCACTAATTTATGACACCTTTGGAGCTATGTTGGCATTTTTTGGTTTAGGTGGAGGGATCTAGTGGGGTTAAGTAGGGTTAGAGTTAGGTGCATTGATCATTTTTTTTCTCGATAAAACCCCCTGAATGGTTCTGAACCGTTCAGTTTGATATGGGGAGTCAAAGACAGTGCATGGGCTGACACATTTACTTTGGTTTCTCTGTTCCATACACCGTTCTTCAAAGAGTTTGTGAAGGCGTATCAGTGTAGAAGGGTTTGGATCAGGGTAACGAACAACACTTAAAACCTCGGTGTTCTGATTGACTCAGATCTTACATTCAGCAGTCAGATCAAATCTATCACAAAAACAGCCTTCTACCACCTAAAGAACATCTCCAGAGTGAAAGTTTTAATGGCTCAGAAAGATCAGGAGAAACTGGTCCATGCTTTTATCTCCAGCAGACTGGACTATTGTAATGGTCTTCTGACAGGAATCCCCCAAAAGAGCATCAAACAGCTACAGCTGGTTCAGAACGCTGCAGCTCGGGTCTTAACCAGAACAAAGAGGTCAGAGCACATTACTCCAGTTTTAAAGTCTTTACACTGGCTCCCAGTCAGCCTCAGAATAGACTTTAAAGTTCTGCTGCTGGTGTATAAATCTGTGAATGGGTTTGGTCCAGAATACATCAGTGACAAGTTAGTCAGGTATGAACCCAGCAGGTCTCTCAGATCTATGGACACAGGTCAGATAGTGGAGCCCAGAGTTCACAGTAAACATGGTGATGCTGCTTTTAGTTGTTATGCTGCAAAAAAGTGGAACAAACTGCCAGCAGAGCTGAAGTCAGCATCTAATGTGAACATTTTTAAATCAAAGTTAAAGGCACTTTTTTCTCTACTGCATATGATTGAGAGAGAGATTTTTAGTCATGTTGTTGATGTCATGATGATTTTACTGATGATTTTAATTGATTTTACTGATGATTTTAATTGATTTTACTGATGATTTTAATTGATTTTACTGATGATTTTAAATGTTCTTATTGATTTTAAACAATTGAATGTTTTATCATGTAAAGCACATTGAGTTGCCTTGAGTATGAAATGCGCTATACAAATAAATTTGCCTTGCCTTGCCTGCCTTAATGACAGCCTTCATGACACCTTATTCATGCTAATGACAGGTGTCATCTCATAATAATAACAGCGTAATGTCAGCCTTATGTATTAAACTTCTGGTAAAGTGTGACCAAAAGCTTCATCAAGGAACTTCAGCACTTCCAATCAACTGAACGGGATCGTTTTCTGGATCGTGGGACTACAAACAATCAAAGAAATCTGTGTTTTCACAACATACACAAGATGTCTGACCACTGTTTACCAGAACCACCATTTCAGGAAGGCTGAGTCCACCACTCTTGTATTAATTCGTGTTACTTAAACTGTCCCATTCTTGTTGGATGCGGGTCTCATAATAGCTCCATTCAAGCATTCTTGTTATGATGGCTTGGAAAGACCAAAAAGCTGAGTGCTCTCCTCTTTTCGTCTGTCCAGTCCTGTTTCCCAACCCCCCCATCTGCCTCTTGTATTTTCCTTTTTTTTTTTTGCAGAGTGGCCCTGGTGGATCGGGGAGTCGTGTCTAAATCCAGTTCCCAGCTACTTAGCCCCCACCGTCCTACTCTTTCTCACACACAAGGGCGCATAAGATAATCTCTCCCTCTCTCTCTCTCAGACCCCACGTTGAACCCATGTATCACACAGCTCGGCATCACAATACAGCAGAATGGGCACATGGACAGTTATTGTTTGTTTGCACTATTTATGTCAATGCACAGTCTGCAGCAAATGGTACCATAATACAATCATTCATTCTTGCTATCCTGCTCTCTCGTCCATTAGGCTAATGACATTCCGTAACCATCCCAGACTCTCTGGTTGTTAAAACCACCAATGTGAGAAGTAGAAGAAAGTATGGACACCATGGCTTATTCAGAGGTCAGCGATCATATATATATATATATATATATATATATATATATAAAAAAAAAATAGATCAAATATTTGCTCTAAAGTATATCTCACAGCCGCTCGGAATAAGCTACAGAGTGACTGTTCGTGCAATCTCAACAATATATAGGCTGTGAAAAGTGCAGCAGAAGATCAATACAGTATTAAAAAAAATAGGTTGGATGCTTCAAAATGTAGTTTCACCTTCAGTGATATTAACACTCCATCTAAAGACTTTGGCTTCCCTGTCAACAGCTAAAAGCAAGAAAAACCAAAGCAGCAATGGGAGTGTTGTCACTGTTTAAGGGTTTAGAATGAACTCATGGAATTGTAACTAAATTTACGATTTGTGTTTATCCCAACTATCCTTTTTGTGGACTTTAGAGTGTGTTCAAGTGCAACTTGGACAGTGTTATTGTATAAGAGTATGTATCAAATAGTCACAAGAAAATGTGCCAAAAATACTTTACGCATTGATATATCTTTTTTCATTTTTTCTTCATTCAGAATGTTCCGAAAACTAATTCATAGACATTTAAACCTGCACAGAAGTGACTACATATTTACATTTAAACAATGATGAAACAAACTGAATTAATACAGTCGACATAAACATAGTACAAATAAAATGCAATAAAGACTAAATATAATTACATACATTCCTGAAAGGTCTTGAGAAAGAACAGGACACATGTATCAAAGCCATCTCTTGATAGATCTATTGTCCAGCATTGAATAAAAGCTCTACCCTGTCTTAAAAACTAATAACAATTTGAGCAAAGTGTATTAAAATCCATTGGAATATCTTTTTGGCAAAATATAACATCTTAATCCCCAGTTTAAGAGCAAATTAAGTGTTATTTCTCATATTTGGTCATATTCTTTGACAAGGTTTCTAATTTAATTAATCCTTTTTTCAAAATACTGTTCTTCAACTTCCTCATCTGATTATTGCTTGGAATTTAAAGCCTTTCCATTTGTTCAATCACCGTTTATGGCACATATTAGGCACGGAACGTAACATGATGCCAGATCTTTAAAATGAGAACATTATTAGAAGTTATTGTAAAAGGTTTTTCAATTCTTCTCAGTAACGTTTAACTTGGCAAGAGCCAGATTGATGTGTCGCCCTCCCTCTAACTCAAGTTCTCCACATTGATCTGGGTCCGTGTCAGGTGAATCCTTTTGCAAAACATGAACAGAATGCTTGAAGTTGATTGGGCAAAGTGCTTGTCCACCATGATGTGTTTTACCCAATCACACGCCAGAGACGCTGCTATGGCTACAACAACAACAAGTCTCCAAAAATGCACAAAACGCCTCTCGCTGTTGCTGTTTCAAAAAGGAAATGCTAGATTCTTCTAAAACTGAGTTTATAGCAGCTTCCACATGTTCATCCTCCTCCTGCGTCAACATCTTTCGATTTCTGCTAATAGCAGTAGCCCAGCTAGTTCCTCTCCTCGCAACTGTGCATGCGCCAGTTTTGCTTAAACGATTCTGCCTTTGGCACACCCGAATATCCCGCCCTAAACCACAACACTGCCTCATGATTGGTTTGAACCGTTTCGGTTTGCTTCCGGAAGGTAAGGGCTGGAGCAGCACAAGATGGATTCTGGTGTTTGTGAACACCAGGAGAATCCATCTTGCAGGCAAGGTTAAGTAAAGTTGGCTTGGTCCAAAATTAGAGGGCTTCAGTAAGATATAGTTTGTAATATTCACAGGGCTGCACTTCTCCTGACATCTTACCGAAGACAGCCATGAATCTAACTCAATGAATCACTTTTTTCTCGTTCTCTATCTACGCTCATGCAGCCTATGACAAACTTTCTATGTTTTCCCTGGGAAGGTCATTGGGCCAGGACCAATCTAGCCTCTGAAAGTGAGCCAAGATTTTTCCTCTGCTGTCGTTCAGATTAGTATTAAATGTGAGCGCCTTTCCTAAGCAAATCAGACAGTGTGAAGGACAGAGCTATTGTTCCGTACAAGCACGCCTGCTTCTAGTTAAAATGAGACAGGGCAATAAGTTGCAGGACAAAAGTTTGCGGGATGTCCCCGCAGCTCATTGACGCTCATTTAAAGAAAAGTGGCAGAGCCTGTTTGCACAGCTAAAGAGAAAGAAATTGTTGCTATAGCTGTCTGTGATGCTAATATATTTGGCAATACTAAGTTAAACTTGATTTATTATGTATGTAAAGAGGGCTTTGAATTCTTATTCTTACTCTTTTTTTTTTGGCTCAAGTACCACCTTTCTTGAACTTTTGAGTCCAAGTACCCCCTTTGTCCGACGAGAACATTTTGCACAGAATTCCGTGAAAAAATATCTTTAGAGCATAATGATGGAATTAATGAGTGATAACACACATTTTAAAGAATGTAACTTTGTAAATAAGTGGAATGAAACTGTATTTAGTGCCTCCTGAATAGATTTATTTTTATAGTTTTAATAATTTCCTGTCATCTCCCGCCTGGTGTGTGACCAAAGCTGACCCTTGTATTTTCAGTTCACGTTTTAATCAAGATACTTTCTATCATCATTTTGTGTGTTTTTGTGTCATTTTCTGTATTTTTATTGTTGTTTGTCTGTTCTTTTTGTCATTCACTCTATTTTTCTCTTATTTTGTGTGTTTTTGTTGTCATTTTTGTGTCTTATTTAAATTATTCTCTCCCTAAGTGTGTGTTTTTGTGTTGTTTGGTTGTTTCTTAATTCATTTTGTCTGTTTTTCTGTTTTTTTTTTTTTTTTTTTGGGGGGGGGTTATTTTGTAGCGATCTTGTGCATTCTTCTCTCATTTAGTGTGTCTTTGTTGTCGTCTTGTGTGTTGTTGGTAATATTATGTATTTTTCACTCGGTGTGTGTGTTTTTGGTGTCATTTTGTCTATTTTGTTGTTGTTTGTTTGTTCTTTTTATTATTCAGTATATTTCTTCCTTATTTTGTGTGTTTTTGTTGACATTTTTGTGTTGTTGGTATGATTTAAATTATTACTCTCAGTGTGTGTGCTTATCGTGTTGTTTGGTTGTTTTTCTCATGTTGCTTTGTATGTTATTCTTTGTGTATTTTGAAGTGATCTGGTGTATTTTTCTCTCACCTAATGTGTCTTTGCTGTTGTTTTGTGAGTTGCTGGTCATATTTAGTATGATTATCATGTTTTTTGTGAAAATTAACATTAAAAAACCCCCATATTTTTAATCCTTTCATTTGTTAATTTTCCTCTCTCAAGTGCCCCCCTGTAGTGTCATGGCGTACCTCGAGGGGTACACATACCCCCATTTGAGAAACGCTGCTCTAAGACGTAGAATAAGACCAGCATAGCCAAGCACACACATTTAGCTCCAACACACAATGCAAGGACAACAGGAAGTGATGATTATTTCTGAAGAAACACAGCAGGATTTAAACTATAGGCTCAAAATGGCGCATTGTATGTACGAATTCTGCACGTTCCCATATAAAACACAGCTTGGCGTTCCACTAGCAAATTTGGTTTCTGAATTGGTATCGATTGAGTTGGAAGGACAATCCTGCACCTGGACACAATCAGCGGTGATTGGAGAGTGGCACGGCTCCCAACTGCAGACAGAGCAGCTGATGGGAAGAACAGTTCAGTCCTGATGAGGAAGTTGCACCAAAAAACCAAGGTATTTCTTTTCGAAAAGTGTTTTCGCCATTTAATTTGTTGACATACAAAGGGTGTAAAACGTTGTGAAAACAGTAACTCAACAGTCAAACAAACGACAGACAATCATGTGTGTCTCCTGCGGCTCTGTTTTTGAATTAAATTTTCTGAATTCAGTCAATTTTTAAGTTATAGTGGCATATATCCAAAGTAGTATCCACGAACAGATGATTGTTTTATTAGAGATGGTAACAGATGATGATCAACCAAGACTAAAGAAAAAAAACGCTTTGGACCAACAACAATACGGGGGCTCTAAACTCTTCGCTCATTTTCCAACCAACTCAAAACTAGCCACACAACTCAACAAAACCACGCACAAACATGTGACTGCGCTTTTGCACAGGAGCCAGGAACTGCAAGGTGTTGGAAAAAAATCAATTTGGCAATATATCGCGATATTACGGCTCGCGATTCTCGGATTGATGGATTTTTTTTTTTTTTTTTTACCCTAATTTAACCAGGAAAGTCACTGCAGGAGACATTGTAACTGCACAAATAAGTGCGCTGAAACCTGGGCATGATGACCAGTTTGTGTTTATTCAATGAAATCTAAAAAGAAAGTACTAACTTTATGCATTTATTTGTTGTTCTAGGCATAGCATTTTGGTTGAAAAGCCACAGGCAGATTGTACGTTATTTTTTTTTATTTTAAGTTATTTGCACATGACATGTTAAAGCCAATGTTTTGAGTGTAAAATATGCCAATAAAATATATTTCATACATAATGTTCCCATGAATGTTTACAATTTTACAGATTAGTCATATTTTTTTTTAAAATCGCAATAATCGCCTTATACTTTAATATCGGGATGTATCGTATCTATCGGAATACAAATCGTATCGTAAGATGCAATTCACATCCCTAATTCGTATAAAGATGTGTAAATAAATGTATTTTATATTGTGAGTATGCAGTGTTGGGTAGTGTGAGGGAATATACAGTACATTTGCTTGTCATTTTAAAGTTGAATGTCATTGCTTAAAAGTGCAGTCTGCAACTCTACTAAAAGTGACTTTTTGTCATATTTGCTAAAGCAGTCACAATGTAATGACAGCTTTACATGAAACTAGTAGTTTGTGTGAAAAAAACAGGCTCATTGAGTCCCCTCTGCTGCTGCCTTGGTCAGATTGCCAGAATGCACCGCGACCGAGCAAAAAGAACCAATCAAAGTCAGGACTGTGTTTGATGGGCTGTCTGACAGCTGTTGCTCACAGGCCCCACCCCTTTCCTTGGGGCTGTAGCGCCATCTTTTTTACAGTGTATGGTCTGGAGAAGTAGAAGATGGAATTGGTAACACCAACCTAGCAGCAGCAGCAACACAGTATCACTTACAGCAGCTTACACGGAGGCTGCTGCGCGCACATTAACAACACATTCACGACAGAGTTCTAGTGTAACAATTACAAATCAAACATAATGTAAATCAAACAGCAGTAATTATCTTTCAAGCAGAAAAGTACTGTGTGCACATTGAGAGAGAGAAGTGCTGCACTACTATGCTTTTAGCAGAGCATGTTATATTACTGTGATGTCAGACTAACGTTAGCTTGTTAGCTCCTCTGAAGGAGGGACTTTGGAAAGTTTGGAGGCAGGGCAAGAGAGCAGCGGGGAAGAAGGGATCTGAACGTTGCGGACTGCACCTTTAAGAATATGACAGTGAGCTTGGATGTTAGTGATGTATTGAATTAAATGTACTGTGTGCGAAATGTGGCAGGATTTTGGTCCAGCAAGGGATTGAGAATGGAAATTTGCTTTCGGTACAATCCTGCATATTCACAGGTACATATTTTAGTTTTTAATATGCATTGTCCCTTCAACGAATAAACAAATCAAAACAAACCTAGACTAATGAGGGTAGAAAAGTAGCCAACCAACAACAGCAACCGAGCAGCCACACTTTACTACATAGTGCCGATAGTTAGTGGAACACCTGAGTGGAGAGAATGGCTGACCTGAATGCTTAATATGCAAGCTGCCTGCAAGACTGGGAGTGGCAGAAGCACACATGCACAGGGAATAACTCCACTAAAACCTTTCCAAAAAGGCTAAACCATTATTTACAGAGATAAATCCAAAACAATCTCAAATCTGTTAAACAAACAGTCATTTTAACCATTTATTTTCCACCCTTCGATTGCAGTGGACTCCACTTGAAATACTGGGTCTTGTCGGAAAATGCTTCAGTATCGTGTCAACGCTTTGGACACATGCCACAGCCTTTCTACAGAGTGCCACGCTACAGTGTTTCCGCTCACTTCTAATGTGTGCAGTGCACCCTGCCCACGGGCAACCACTTCACATCCAGTCCTATCTCAGATGTGGCAAACAGGATCCTGGAAACCTTCCCAAAGTTGTTTAGCATCATCTTTTGTGAAGAGAAAGGAAAAAAAAAAAAAAAAGGTGATTTGTGGCGCATTTGTTTTAATTTCGTGACAAGTGATGTGCTGTGACGACTTGGATAGAAGATTCCAAAATATGCAAGAAAGGGAAAAGCTTTGATTTATATCAACGTATCTTGTGCTCAGGGCTAACATCATAACAAATGTGTGTGATACACTTCAAACATTGGACGTTTTTTACGCTGGGATGTTCAATAGAATGTTGGCTAGAGCCAAGATCCCATTGAACATCTGACAGTACCCACTCACTCAGTACACGTCCCTCTTGTCAAAACATTTTTAAAAAACAAGTTTTTGAGCCTGTTTTTTTTTTTTTTTCAATCCTCGTGTGTTTAGGTGCGAGTTTAAATGTTTTAGTCAATGGGGAAAAATCTCCCGCAGTTATAAATACGTGTTAACATCAGTAATACTGATGCAGTTCCCTCCTAAAGCGACTTGTAAGAACAGACACAGACGGATAAAAGCTACAAATGTTAAAATGCTTGCGAAAGTTCAGGAGAGGCTCACTCGAGGCTCAATTTGTCAACCGGGAGGCGGATCCTTCAAATGTAACCTTTTGAGAACAAACACTCCTCATTTGTTCTTCCCCGCAGTGTTTCATATTGAGCTGCAAGAGTATAAAAACAGCTGCACAGAGCAGATGTTAAGAGTCTGGACATACCTCATAAAATCCAAAAGCCAGTTTTCAGTTTAGGCACATTTTTTTTTTTTTTCTTTTTTTAGCATCAGAAGCTTAAAAAGCACCAATCCGAATCATGTCTTGTAGTTTGTAGTTCGGTATTACTTTAACATGCGTTCATGGGTGGGTGACGGTTCGATACGTGACCTTTGTTATGCTCTGTGTGCGCAACCTCTGCTCAAACTATACAAGCGGTGATCTATACAAGCTGACAAATGCCTGTGATTAAAACCCCAGCCTCATTATATTTCTGAGACGAGTGCAGACAATTCCAGCTTCATTTACACTTGACTAACGGAACATAAAAATGTTGTAATTGCGCCAGCTTAATTCAACTCCGGTGCATCTAAAAGCAATTTGAATGTCAGAAAAGGTTGTTTATTTTTGTGATTCAGTTTGAAAGTGGAAACACAAAAAGGATTCATTACAGTGAGATATGTCGAGGTTTTGATCATTATTGGTAATAATCCAATGGAAACTCTAAATTAAGGGTATGTG